>NW_017309074.1:3208-24535 GCF_000935625.1 Nanorana parkeri | reverse complement strand
TTTTTGCACTTTGTACATTATATAAAAAATACAGGGTAGCAAAAAAAAAAAGAAGAAATTCACAGTGTCTAAGGGCTTGTTCACACAAATTGCAATGCGTTCCAGAGCGGTCGCTGCTGGAACGCACCGCTTACAAAACTTCCCCGTGCGTTCTGGGGTGGGAGGGGGCATGGTGGTGCATTTAATTCAATAGCACTGCTTCCGCGCCGGCTGCAGTGCAATCAGACGCATGGCAAAACATTGCCTGCGTTCCGTTCCACTGCAAAAGCAAAAAATAGAGCTTGCAGCATTTTTTGCGTTTGCAGTTGAACAGAATGCAGGCAATGACGTGGCTGCAGTGACATTGACTTCAATGAACCACCACGCCTCCTCCCACACCGGAACACAGGGGGAAGTTTTGTGAGTGATTGTGGTGCGTTCCAGCAGCTACCGCTCTGGAAAGCACCGTAATTGGTGTGAACAAGCCCCAAGGGCCCAGTCCCACCATAAGGTGTGCGTTCGGCCTCTGGAATGCAACCCGGCTGGGTCATTCCCAGCCTAAGGAGTGCGTTCCAGTGCGTTCGGCCTCTGGGATGCACTGGAATGCAACCCGGCCGGCTCACTTTGTTTTGGGGCGCTGTGGTGCATTAAACTCAATGGCACTGTAGCCCCGCCCCCCGCCCACAGTGCGATCTTTGGCACCGAAACATGTGACACAGTGCATTCCGGTCCTGTGCAATCTGCATTAATGCTGCATGCACTATTTTGTGCAGATTGCACTGGACCTTAACGGAGGCACTAAAGTGTCATGCATTCGGGTATAAATAAAGTAATTTTGCGTTAGAAAAAATGTGACCTGTCCCTTTAAGAAAAAGTATCGGTAATTGGTATTGGAGAGTACTTGAAAAAAAGTATCGGTCTTAAAAAAGTGGTATCGGTGCATCCCTAACAATAAGTGTAAAAAATAAATAAATATAACTAAAAAAAGTTTTAAAAAAATAAGTTGCTAATAGAATAGAATTGTTTCTTATAGGAGAATTGTAAGCGGAACGGAAAAGCCCACCTATATTTCAAGCCATCTTTAGTGAGAACCAACAGCAGTGGTTTCATGGAGCGCCTCTTTTAAATAGTCGCTGGGGAAATGTCTGCATATATCTGCACTCGATGACCCATAAACAGGAGATCTGGTGCTTTTCTGGCGTTCTGCATCACTAGTTCTTTTGTACGAAAAAAAAAATTATATCTCTAGAAGGGCCCTCAAAACGCACTGCTGGTGATATACGGTGAACTCTGTCCAGTTCCAGTTGTGTAACTGTGGCGTCGGGCAATATTTCTTTAAGAAAAGATTGGACTGCTGGTTCTAAATCCACAACAGATTCTGGGACACCTCTGATCCTGAAGTTACAACGCCGTGATCTGTTCTCCAAGTCGTCAATTTTAGACAAGGCTTCCTCTAATTGCCTTTGTACATCTTGAATATCTGATGAATTTAGATTGGTGTGATCTATAGTGACATCTAACTTATTCTCAATGGAGTCAATGCGACCACCCAGTTCTCTCAAATCTCCCCTGATATCTGTAGTGATCTTTTTTGCCATAATAGATAGACTTCGGTCTAACATATTAGAAAATTTTGAAATTAAATCAGGGTCTTGGGGAGAGTTAGCATTGTCTTGCTCATCGCTCTCGTGTATTTCAGTGCTAGAGGGGTCATATCGAGGAAGCCTCATACCTGCCATCGTGCGATCCAACAAAGATAAGGTAGATGCTGGAGATCTTTGCTCAGAGGAATCCCCTTCAGTTGGTGCTGTGAGGGAGAATCTTGATTCAGCGTCGCCTGCATCATCCTGCCTTGGAGAGGTGTCCGGTTTAAAGTCTGCTCGATCAGTTAGCTCAGGACGGGTATCGTTCGGTTCTGATTTCGAATCCCCCGCCATTTCTGCCTGCACTCGCGCTCCTTTTTTTTGTTTGGTTTTTGTTCCTTTTTGCTTCCATCCAGCCATCTCTGAAGTGCTCGTGCGCAGTAGATCGTAATATGCCGCGGGTGCCGAGAGCCATGCAACGCCGCCTCCTTTGGTCTGTATTTCTCCGTGTCTCTCCAGAGAGCCGAAGTGCCTCGGATGCCTCAGATATTAAAGGCTATTGCTGCGGGGTGAGGCGCTTGTGCCTGCCGAGGAGCGAGACTCCGGGCTTACGCAGCCATCTTGCGAACCTCGCGCATGCGCCCACCTTCCACATTACCAACTTATCTGAGGGAGAAAGATTGATGAGTCAACTTGGGATCTCTCCCACAGATTCAAGGCTTCCAACCCCTATTTTCACGCAACCGCTCGCAGAACATTTGAAAGACATAATCCCCCCTCTGTGGGAAAAGTCAGGCAGGAGAACCACATCTCGAGAAGACACGTCCGGAAGATCTTTAGACAACTGAGAACCTTTTGCCTATGGTTATACTTTAATTATGCTCATACTGTGTTCTTCTTTTTGGTCTTATTTTCTCTTTTCAAATATTTGATGATGTGGATTTCTCTTTAATTAATAATTGAAATGATAACTTTACAATTATGATAATCTTAATTATGTTAGATTATATACAGATTGGGGTGGGCTCAGCCCGCCATAGGAGGTCGTGCGCCCTAGTTTGCTCTAGCTCGAGGGAATCACCTTGAGTCTAGATCGAACTTTCGATCAACTTAGGTTGATTAACTTACCAGATATGGCCGGAGGAATTTTCCTCCTGTCTGAATGCTTGTTTGTTTTTTCTATATTTGTGTTCTAAACATTTATCTATTTATTTATTTTTTGTTTCTTTTTTGGTTTATGGTAGATTCCAAGAGGGTTCAGATAGTAGCTTTCTGTAGCTATCAATCAAAGGTATGTGACAGACTGTGCAGCAGGAAGTATAGAAGGTACCTAGACCTATTATGACCCCTAACATAGCAGGCAAACCCTTACTTTTTGCATCTCACAATACACAAGGACTGAATTCCCCAACCAAGAGAAAAAAGCTTTTCAAAATTATCAAAACTATCACATTGATGTTTTATTTTTACAAGAAACCCATTTTCCAGTTACATATAACCCAACTTTTGTTCATAGACACTATCCTAACTTTTATCTAGCTAATGCGGCAGGTAAGACGAAAGGGGTAGCTATATGCTTCTCTAAAAAGGTTTCTTTTATTTCTTCCTTGGTAATCAAAGACCCTGAGGGACGATACATTCTACTTAAAGGATATATAGATAAACATTTATTTACATTTATATCTTACTACGCTCCGAATACAGCTCAAATATTATTTTTTTCATCTATGTTAAGAGCTCTATCATCTCATTTTGAAGGCACAATTGTTTGCGCTGGAGACTCTAATATAGCATTAGACTCTAGCTTAGATAGGACTTGTAAAGGAATGACGAAATTAAAATCCCCTCCGAAAGCAGGACTGGCCTTCGCTAGATTACTATGTAAATATTCCCTCATTGATATCTGGAGAGAACAGAATCCCAAAACTAGAGATTATACACATTTCTCTTACGCTCATGGGTCCTATGCGAGGATAGATCACATTTTTATATCCCCCTAAATAGCTCCTTTAGTGATCTCCTCTCATATTAAAGACATAGCGTGGTCAGACCACTCCATGGTCATGCTCTCTATTTCACATTTTCGAGACCTAAATAAGCCCTTCCAGTGGAGACTAAACGAATCCTTACTAAGTACACCTCTGTTAAGTAATGAAATATCAAAAAAATTAGCTCTATATTTTGACCTTAACATTGACCCAAATATATCCCCAGTTGTGATATGGGCAGCTCATAAGGTGACTATACGGGGTACATTCAAAGAACAGTCGAGTAGAATTAAAAAACAAATCTCCAAAGAAATAGATGAACTAGAGGCAAAGCTAAAAATGTTGTCTCAACAACACAAACAATCTCCTGGCCCTACCCTCTTTCACAACCTGGAAAGCGTTCGGACAGAGCTTAATTTGTTGCTGACCACAAAGGCTGAAAAAAGCATTCGTTGGTCGGCGAACAAATTTTATTCACATAAAGACCGAATAGGCTCACTATTGGCCTCTAAATTATCTCCCAAATCTCGCAATTTCATAATACCAAAAAGTAGATGCAGGACCAGCATATATCTTGGGGTGAAACTCACCCCTTCCTATACCCAATTATATCTGGCAAAATATCCCATACTTTACAAAGCCCTTAGGGAAGATATGACAAGATGGGCTTCTTATAACCCTCATGGATGGGTCGTATTAAATTACAAAAATCTATCTTTAAATTGATATGGGCTGGGAAAAGTCCTAGAATATCGCAAAAAACTCTCTTTAAATCAAGATATCAAGGGGGCTTGGGGGTTCCTAATCTGCTTTATTACTTTTGGGCTGCACAGCTGTCACAGCTTTCTTCTTCTTTCTTCTGTATACTTTGCGGCAGACACTCCTGACTGGGCTAATATAGAAACTAGCTCACTTAAGAACACCAATATCGAGGTTTTAAAATGGAGATCTCCCAGGCAAAGGCCGAAGAATGTAGCTCCTACTTTGTCACATTCGCTAGCAATGTGGGATAGGTTACGAAGTAGGGAAGGTATGATCTCTACTCATACTCCTCTTGCTGCCGGGAATGTCCAAAGCCTTCCAGTGGTGGGTTGATAAAGGGCTCTATAGAATAGGTGACTTTATTAAATCTCATTAATTAATTTCCCTCACTTACTGTTTGAATACCCTCCAGCTACCACAATCCGAAATATACAGATATAGACAAATACAACACTTTTTACGGACATTACATATCCCGAAGGTTGGTACCCCAACACTAACAAAATATGAAAAGTGGTGCCTGGGAGGGATAAGCCAAAGAGGGGGGATCTCCTTAATTTATGATATACAACTGGGCCCATTTAGCAAAGTAGCGTACATGGACGCATGGGAATTAGATCTAGGGGTAACACTCCCTAAGGAAGAATGGCAACAATGTACTATAAGATCGACTACTGGATTCTTGAATATCTCTTTATTAGAGGCTAATTTATAAGGTTTTCTCACGATGGTACCTAGTACCAACGAAGTTAGCGAAAATTTCCTTAGGCTTTAGTCCGTTATGTTTAAGACGTTGTAATCACAGGGGGACTATGATCCATGTATGGTGGGAGTGCCCAAAGCTACGCCCTTTTTTAAATACGTTTTTTGCGCTGGTCTATGATGTTCTCCGGATCCAAGTCCCAAGAGACCCGCAGCATTTCTTACTGAACAAAATGGTCCCGGACATATCGAGGGCACAGAGCAAACTTCTGTCCTTTTTTTTTTCTAGCGGCGAAGATATCAATCGCCCGATCTTGGAAAGCTGAAAGGGTACCCTTTTCTAGAGTACTACCTAAGCTAAACTGGATTATGATCCATGAAAAACTACACAGTATCTTGCAAGATAGATATACGAATTTTGAAGCTGTATGGGAGCCATGGCTGACCTATCAAGGGATCGTAAATCCTTCTGGCATACCCCCTAATCCTACAGGTTAATCTCTGTATTAGATTCTTAGACCTGATGGAGTCTACAAAAATTATTAATTTTTTTTTATAATAATTTTTTTATTATTTTTTTTGTTCATTAAATTAAAGTGTTTTCCTATCCTTTTGTCAAATTAACATGCGAAGGCATAGAGAGAAGAATCAGTATATTGATTAGCATGGTAATAATGTTATAATGTTAATAATGTTGATATGACTTGTTGTGCTATATATGTTGTTTTTCCCTTCGCAACAAAATGTTATCTTATAGTAATGGAAAACTAATAAAAAAACATTGAAATATAAAAAAATAAGTTGCATATAAAAAAAGTAAAAAAAAAACCCAAAAATTCTTAAGTTCCCCACCCCCACGTCTAACACCCGCTCGGACGTAAATACACGTCCGAGCGGGTGTTTGACCGTGCTGGGCAGATGTGGGCCCTGACTTGACCTAGTTCTTGGGATATCCCGGGATGGGGGTCAAGCCTAGTATTGACACAGGGTCAATACCCTGGAAGAGTGGGGGGGCAGGGGGTGGATCTGTTCAAGATTTGTGTTGTAATGTTTACGTTATCTGTGGATACGGTATAGATGGTTTACATGTGTATGGTTGGTATGTTTCTTTTTATGAATTTTATGGCAGACTGAGACAGATTGATGTTTCCCTATATGAATTTTATTTTAGACTCAAACAGAGCAATCCAGCCCTCAAGATACTTCCGAGATGGGATAAGCAACCTGGGAGGAAAAATCCAGGGATTAGGGGTGAGCTGAAAATGTATTGGTTATGAAAGCTAGGACACCAATAATGTTTGCATCTCATAATGCCAGGGGCTTTAATTCTCCTATAAAGAGGAAAATGGCATTTCACTACTACAAGGCATTAAAGATATGGATCTTGTTCCTACAAGAAACTCATTTTCCTGCAAGCTACCAACCTAAATATATGAACTCACACTTCCCACAGTTTTTTCTAAGTAGTGCACCTGATAAAATGAAGGGAGTGGCTATCTGTTTTTCTAAACACACCAACTTTCGCTCACTAATGGAGATTAAAGATCCTGAGGGTAGATACTTATTTCTGAAGGGATACTTAGATGACAAGCTGGTTACATTGATATCTTATTATGCACCTAATACAGCTCAAATTAAATTTTTTCTTAGTATGTTTCGTAGTTTATCACCACACTTTGAGGGGATTGTAATATGTGCGGGAGATTCCAATCTTGCTTTAAACTAAAAATTGCTGTCTGGAGACGGCAACCCGCAGATGTAGCAGTGCCGTCCGTCCGTTTTTTTACTACGGGCGGACGGCAAGAGGTTAAAGAAGGCACAAGATTTGCGAAGATAATACATTCTCACGCACTAATAGATATTTGGAGAGAATTAAAACCGAAGAAGAAAGATTACACTTATTTTTCACAGGTACACCAAAGTTATGCAAGGATTGATCATTTTTTTGGTTTCAATTTCATATACACCACTGGTTTTAGATGTTAAAATTAAGGAGGTGGTCTGGTCAGATCACTCGATAGTGGTGATGGGGTGTAGTGCACTTACAGATACCACGAAAACACGAAGTTGGAGATTAAATGAATCTCTGCTGAATAGTTTAGATACACAAAGGGAAATAAAGTTGCACTTAGAAGAGTACTTTGATATTAATGAGATACCTGAAATCCCGGTTACCATGACATGGGCTGCCCATAAAGCTACAATCATAGGACGCTTTATAGAGATAGCTACCAGGAATAAAAAACGGGTAAATAAAAACATGAATGATCTTGATCTAGAACTTCAGAAATTGACTAGAGCCCACAAATTAAATCCAGCAAAACAATTATTAGACTCTATTGATCAAATTTGGTTAAAACTGAATTTAATGCTAACTACAAAAGCGGACAAGAGTATTAGATGGTCAGATAATAAGTTCTACACGCACGGAGATAAAATAGGAACACTCTTAGCTCATAAACTTGCCCCTAAACCTAGGAACTATTCAATACCTAAAATACGTTGCGCCACAGGTACATATTCTCTTAATCCATGCACGGTACTAACAGAATTCCACGCATTCTTTCTCGACATATATCGAGACCAAACCCCAACAACGGGAAATAGAGTAGGAGCATTCTTAGATAACATAATATTGCCAGAGCTTTCCCCGCAACATAAAATGATAATGGAGGAGCCGATAACAGTTTTGGAAATTAAAACAGCAATAAAGGGGACAAAATTGGGGTCGGCTCCGGGCCCAGATGGGCTATCTATAGCTTACTATAAAAAATTATCTGAAGTACTGATCCCTCGAATGGAGAAGTTCTTTAATAACCTTAGGAGGGGGAGACGTTTAGATCCAGACTTGAATAGGGTATTTTTATCAGTCATCCCTAAACCCAATAAAGATCCGGGGGAAGTATCCAACTATAGGCCAATATCATTGATTAATAATGATTTAAAAATTCTGACTAAGGTCTTAGCCAACAGACTGAAAAATCTTCTACCTAAATACATACATAAAGATCAGGTGGGCTTTATAATAGGTCGTCAATAGATATTATGACACTACTGCACTCAGGTTGGGATGGGAGCCCCCCTCAGTCAGGCATGTTTTTGTCAGTTGACCTCCAGAAGGCTTTTGATTCGGTCTCATGGCATAATTTGTTTCCTGTATTGGAAAGATGGGGATTTGGCCCATATTTTATGGGTATGCTGAGAGTGCTATATGATCATCCATCGGCACAAATAAAGATGCAGGGATATCTATCAGAAATTATTCCGATACACCAGGGCACTAGGCAAGGATGCCCGCTTTCTCCATTGCTTTTCGCACTGGCAATTGAAACTTTGGCGATTGCCATACGCGAATGTACGGACATTAGAGAGGTCACCTGCGGCCCGATGGAACATAAGTGCGCCTTATTTGCTGACGATGTGTTATTATTTATCACTTCCCCCCTAATAACATTGCCAAATGTATTGAAACTATTGAACCAATTCTCCAAAATATCTGGGTTACGGGTAAATACGAATAAATCCCTAGCTCTTAATGTGAACCTCCCTCGAGATGTATGGTCTACGATAAAAGAACAATTTGCTTTCAATTGGGCGGACGAGGCTATTCAATACTTGGGGATTAGACTTACGGCGTCTTTCGTCCACTTGTACTGTAAAAATTATGGGCCATTGTTTCGTCAGTTGAAAGAAGATATATCCAGATGGAAGCTTTATAATCTATCTTGGTTGGGGCGCATTAATGCTATAAAAATGACTCTTCTCCCGAAAATATTATATTATTTCTGAGCTTTACCTGTAGCAGTATGTAAACCTGATCTACAGAAATTCAATCGTGTATATTTAAGTTTAAATGGGATAATAAGAGCTCTAGGATTTCAAAAAAGGTACTGTATAGAACCAGAAAGATAGGAGGATTGGGGGTCCCCAATTTATTTCAATACTATAGGGCTGCCCGTATTGCACAGATTTCCGGGGTATATAATCAGAAGTATCTCCCAGATTGGGTCCTGATGGAGCCTTTGTCAGCTTCAAAGGTGCCGATTGATCAACTAAAATGGATGCTCCCAAGACAGAGACCGGCGGTCTTGGCCCCCACACTCTATCACTCTATGCTTATTTGGGACTCGGTGAGGGAGAATAGAGATTTTGTATCACCACATACCCCTTTAGCACCAATTTTTGGTAACACCAGGTTTAGCCCAGGGAGACAATATGGCCCGTTCCGTTGGTGGCAGGATAAAGGCTTATATAGGATAGCACAAGGTTTTAGGGAACGCAGACCGTTGACCTTGAGGTATTGTCAGGAGACCTTACATATGCCGCAAGCTGAACTGTTCCGATTTAGGCAAATTAGCCACTTCTTGGCATCATTGAAGTTGCCGGAATTGGATAAACAGTTTGTTACGAAATATGAGAGGTGGTGTTTGGGAGAAGAAGGACAGACTGGAGGTATATCATTAATTTATGCTTTATTAGTGGAATCGGAGGAAAAATTACCCTACATGATAGCATGGGAACAAGATCTAACAGAAGTTATCTCAAAGGAAAGTTGGCAAAGCTGTTGCACTCGGGGATTCAAAGGATTAATTAATATGTCTTTGATAGAAGCAAATTATAAAGTTATGGCCAGGTGGTACTTGGTTCCGTCCAGGCTGGCTAAGATCTACCCGGAGGTGTCTCTTGTATGTTTTAGGGGTTGTATTCTCCCGGGAACTATGTATCATATATGGTGGCAGTGTCCAAAAATTAGATCTTTTTGGAATAGACTCTTCACATTGATATATAAAATAATGGGGGTTCGCGTCCCAAAAGAAGCTCAGTGTGTTTTGCTGAATTCTCTAATTCCAGGACTGTCTAGGGCTCAGGATAGATTAATCTTCTTCTTTGTAGCTGCCAAAATTACTATAGCCAAAGCCTGGAGGTCACCAAGTATCTCCTTTAAACAATTTAAGTCAACAATGTCATGGATAATGATCCATGAAAAGATGAATAGTGTGCTTTATGATAACGAACAAAAATTTGAGTTAATTTGGTCCCCTTGGATGATGTATAATGGCTTGAGAGATGTTATATGAAGTAAGATAGCCCTAGTGAGGAGGGGAGGGTGGGAACCTCGGTAGAGAGTCTATTGAACTATTATTTAGTTGGATTTTTTTTTTTTTTTGCGAAGCATTGTTCCTTAACCTCTTGTCTTTTCCCCGGTGTAATACGCAGGGGGAGTGTATGTTAAATAAATGAATTGGATATAATATCTGCCGACATTAACTAGTATATAAGTTAAAAATGATGCTTATATCAAAGGTACATGTTTATAAATCATCATTTTTTGGGATTAGGCAAGAGAAGGTTGAGGGGAGGGGAAGAGGAAGAATGTTAGCAATATAGGGGAATATATGATTGTATGTATGTATGTATGATATGTGTACATGTTGTTATTTGTGAAAATATAATAATAATAAAAGACTTTGAAATACAAATACGCGTCCGATGCACCAGCGCGCGAAAACGACAATTGCGCTACACACGTTACATATCGCCGCGAACGTCGCAGTGAGAGCAATCATTTTAGGGCAATCACTGATGACACTAAACTGATGAGCGGTAAAAGCTTTTAAAGCGTCGCCTATGGCCAATTTTGGGTATTATAGTTTTTTGAGGTTTCGCGCGCGCATGCAATTTTAAGGCTTGACATGTTTGGTGTCTTTTTACCCGACGTGACCCCGTCTCTTATATTTTACCATGATTTGTTTTATAATTTAATATAGGAGAAACAGTTGGTTTTTTTTTATTTCGATAATTTTTCCTTAATATAGTAAAAAATAAAAACCGCAGTGGTGATTAAATACCATCAAAAGAAAGCTCTATCTGTCCCTAAAAAATTGTATAAAATGTATTTCAGTACAGCGTTGCATGACGGAATAAATGTCAGTCAAAGTACCGCAGCGCTGAATACTGAAAAATGGCCTGGATGGGAAGGGGATTTAAACACAGCGGACTTCAACTGGTTAAAAACATGTTTTGTTTTTTTAGTGTTTTTTTTTTCTTTATTGATTCCTGTCCCCTAGTGCAGTACTTGGACCCCCAATAAATGTCAGTCAAAGTACCGCAGCATATAAGCCCTCTTAAAGGGGACAATTGTTTTTGAAAGTTCTACCCCCATTGACTTGCATTGAGTTCGAATTCAAACTTTTTGGGTGTTCTAAAGTTCGAATTCGAACTGAACTCGGGCCTGTTCGGCCCATCACTAATCACTAGTATAAAGTAATTGGATAGAAAACTGGCTTAACGACTGTATTCAGAGAGTGGTAATCAATGATTCATATTCTGAATGGTCTGAGGCTGTGAGTGGTGTCTCCCCAAAGAGTTGGGGATTAAAAGTAATATATCTGTGTTTGCAGATGATGCCAAGTTATGTGGTGAAATACAGTCCTTACAGGATGTCTCCAACTTACAAGCAGATCTGAATGCACTGTATAATTGGGCATCTATTTGGCAAATATCTATGTTGATAAATGTAAAGTTATGCACTTGGGGACTAAAAACATACATGATTCATACACTCTAGGGGGAGTAAATGATGGAGAAAGATCTGGGTGTTCTGGTACATCAAAGACTCAATAATAGCATGCAATGTCAAGCAGCAGTTTGTAAAGCAAGAAAATTACTTTCTTGTATTAAAAGGGGTATAGACTCCAGAGATAGAGACATAATCCTGCCCCTGTACAAAGCATTAGTAAGACCTCATTTGGAACATGCAGTTCAGTAGAACTAGCGAGCTCAGTTAACTGTTTTAAGAAAAATCTGGATGTATTCCTAAATGCACCAATTACTACTGGATATTGAGTTCTTATAGGTATATTAAGCACCAGAGATTGTTGATCCAGGAAATATCCGATTGCCTATTTTTTTGTCCCTGTTCCAGCAAATTAAACCATGCTTTATAGGGATTTTTTGTTGCCTTCCTCTGGATCAACAGGAGGTAATTGTCTGTTCTGTTCTGTTTAGGCTTTTCTTTTTTTTATAGGTTGAACTCGATGGACATGTGTCTTTTTTCAACCCGACTAACTATGTAATCAGAACATATGTACATTACCCTCTTTATTTTGGCTTTTCCATGAGCAACTTTATAGAAGAGAGATTTTTGAAGTGGTTTGGGAACCTTGGAGTTCTCATTTGAGTGTAAATGAGTCTGTTTTGTAACATATGGGAGGTGGATTGACCTTGGGGCCTCTTTCCCCCCTATCTTTTTTTTAAGTGTTTGTATGGTGAACAATTGAAAATTATTTTTTGGGTTTTTTTTGTTTGTAAAATTTTTGGTGTGAAATACTTAATTAAAATAGTGAAAACTAGAATTTCTTGATTAATGTTTAACCCCTTCGTGATGGGAGACGTACACTGTATGTCCCACCACGAAGTGCCCAAATGACTGGACACATACACTGTACGTGACCAGTTATTTGCGGCTCTGTAATGCTGGTAACCGCTGATTCTCAGCAGTTACCATTCATTAATGAATGCCTCGGTATTGAGGCATTCATTAATGAAATAGTTAAGCTTTTGTAAAAGCTTCTTTCTTTCATTAATGAAAGAATGAAGCCGTTACATACAAATACCAGATTGCTATGATCGCTAAATAGCGATCCGGTATTTGACAGCTAAGATAGCAGAAAGGTAGCAGAGTGAGTCACCTCTCTGCTATTTGTCTTGACAGCTGGGATGTTTTCAAAGTTATGTGATACATTTCAGGCACAATGTTACAATGTATCTCTGTGCCTGAAATGTATCACTTCTGATCGTCTGGGCACGATCAGAAACCTTTAGTGAGATCTGATTCTGAGATGTGGTCTCTAAGGTTATTATTACCTGTTCCTAAGTTTGGAGCAGCCTAATAATAACCAAAAATGTAAAAAGTTCATTAAATTATCAAGCAGTCATTGTGAAAAAATAAAAAAGTGTATAAAATAAAGTGTTAAAAAATTAAGAAAATAAAAATTATATATAAATATATTTTTTATACTATATTATTAAAAAAGTTTTTCTAAAAAAAAAACAAAACTTGTGAAAAAAGTGTTTTCTTTATGTTTTTTCCTCATTTTTAAAATATTTTATTAGAACTAAGTGAGGCATTAGGTACACATGTTTGATATAATTATATAGCCCTACCTGTCCTCTAAAAAACAATATATAATATGTGGAGAAATTGGTATTCTGCGCTATGAAACAAACTGATATTCAAGAGGAAAAAAAAGGATTAGCCGCAAGCTGCTAAAACTCAGGCAAAGTAAGCCTCAAGGTTGATTGGTCAAAGGTCCAGCACTATGGGTCTCCCAGTGTGTATTAAAAACGGGTGTGTGAGCTAAAAAACGTGAATCTATACAGCCGTAAATGAGTGGTACAAATAAAGAGATATATATATATAATTATATAAACACATAAATATAAATTTAAATAATTAGTGTAACCATCTTCAACCAAGGTCTGCCATACCTTGACAACGTCTGGTGACGAAACGCGTCGAGAGGCGGGCCTGTTGTTCACGACACATCCACAGTCTAACGTTTACCGGTATTTGTTTCACAGCAGATTAGCTAGCATCTGCTTCGCTGTTTTTTATGATTCACACCATGTGTAGCGGTTATATGACTCAATAAATCCATTTTTAATGCACTACGAGCCCCTGTTTCGCTCTCTCCTCTTATCCTTTCCGGATCCAAACACTCATTTTTTGAGACCAAGAACTGGGATAGACTCCCGGAAGCAACACAGGGTATCTTCCCACGGCCAGGACGGCTTTTACTACTTTGATATCGGTACCTCTTCTGAGACCAGGATCAAAAGTTGACTGCAACACCTCACAGAAAAGACGGAGTGAATACCAACCCCTTTTCTCCATCCCGGTGAAAGAGATAGCTGTTATTTCTCCGATATCTGGTGAGTGTATTCCCTACGGGGGTCCACCTTTCTTCCGACAAACCATTCTCTTGGATACAGCTAATTTGGCTGCATCCATCGGGTTCCCCTTCAGTTCAATTGGACATTATTTCACTTTTTGAAGATTGATTGTTCACTTGATTCATACTTTTTAATATCACTCACCTGATTGCACACTATATAAGATGACAGGTGTATTCACATTATATGTTTATAGATAAAAATATAGTTCCAATACACAGTCCATTATTCAAACATGTATTATATTTATACCTATATTTATTTACACAGCTTTGAGTAGTCATTTGTAAATACGATTTTTATTCATTTATTTCCGTACAAAGTTTCACATACACTTTCACCCATTGATACATTGGTTATATGAAGATGGTTACACTAATTATTTAAATTTATATTTATGTGTTTATATAATTATATATATCTCTTTATTTATACCACTCATTTACGGCTGTATAGATTCACGTTTTTTAGCTCACACACCCGTTTCTAATACACACTGGGAGACCCATAGCGCTGGACCTTTGACCAATCAATATATAATATGTGTGGGTACATTTAGTAAGAAAGTATATTACTGCCATGGAAGAATCAGACAGCAAAAATGTAAAAAGTGTGTCAGTCATTTACGAACAGAAACTGAAAAAAAGCTCAGTCATGAAGGGGTTAATTAATAATAATAATAATAATTTACCATTATGACATATGTACATTACCCTCTCTGATTTGGCTTTTTCCCTTTCTTCCCTATCTCTTTCTATGTGCCTAGCCAAATCTATTATAGCAAACGATCCCATGGTTCTTTGGCCTCCCATGGTTCTTTGGCCTCCCATGGTTCTTCTGGCCTTTCCATCTTTATCCTATCACTCACTTTCTTGCTAAAACCGTTCATCAGGGCATCCGGACAGCATGTAGCTACATGTTCACTCAATCTCTGGAAAAACATATCACATATTTCATTTGCTCAGTCACCACCCTTGTATTGGTTCTGCACATATTTGCAGAAAGCATCAATCCACCATTCAGACCCACTCACATCAGTGTCTAGTATAGGTTCTTTAAAGGCTGCCACTGCTATTAAGAATCTGGTGAGTGATTTGGATGCCCAAACATGCCCGGCAAACCCTATACAAATCATGTTTGGGGCATATTCGGGGCCCAGTACTCTGTAAGAGCCATGATTGGGCAAAGTCATGATGACTTTGCCCAATCATGGCTTACCTGTTACAACTGTAAACAGTTGGGGCGGAGCTAGATGTCACTGCTAGCTCCACCCAATTGTTTATATGTTGCCTGCATCTGTCAAAATGCCATTCTGCGAAGGGTGTTCGTCGAAAACGGACGGGACCTGGTCGTTTTTTAATTATTATTTCTATTTATTTTTATTGTTTTATTTTTTATTTCGTCAAGTCGTTGTCATCTTGGACAACGCTTGACTTCGTGATTGACGCTGGATTACGTCGGTGGATCCATTTTTTGTTTTTTAAATATAAAACTTGTCAAAAACGTATTTTTTACAATTTTATTTAACCCTTTAGTGAATGGGTACCCCTAACTCATTCAGAAGGGGGGATCACATCTGGGTGCCCCTTTATTAAAGGGGTACGCTGATGTGAATAAGCCCCCTGCCCGCACCCCCACAACCAACGCCCCAGGGCTTGTGGGGAAGAGGCCCTTGTCCCCATCGGCATGGGGACAAGGTGATTTTCCAGGGGCGGCCCTGGAAAAGCACCCTCCCTGTGCCGAGGGCATGTGGCCTGGTATTGCAGGGAGGTGGGGGCCGCTCGCTCGTCCCCCCCCCTTTCCAGCCCTGCCAGGCCTGTGCTCGGATCAAGAGTCTGGTATGGAAGTTTAGGGGGGACCCCACCTCTTTTTTTTTCCCCCTTTTTGGGGGTGGGGTTCCTCAAAATTCCTACCAGACCTTAAGGGCTTGGTATGACTTTAAGTGGAAACCGTGCACATTTTTTTTATAACATGGGGTCCTGCCTAAAATTCCTACCAGATCTTAAGAGTCTGGTATGACTTTTGGGGGGAACCCCATGCTTTTTTTTAATGGGGTTTCTCCTAACATTCCCACCAGAACTAAAGGGTCTGGTATTGTTTGGAAGGGGGAATCGCACGCTTTTTTTTTTCTTTTTAAATGTAATTTTTTCTTTAAAAATGTTAAAGAAAAATGCTGCAGCAAGTTCTATACATTGTACAGATGTGCCACTTTAAAGGCAGTTTAAGGGAATTTTTCATTTTCATTGTTTCACTTTAGGTGATGTTAAAATCACGCTCCTTTAAAAATTTTATTTTTTAAAAGTGTTTTTTTTATTGATTAATGTCACCCAGGGCAGTACCCAAATCCCGATACACTTTTTATGTCCATTAACGTGCAAATAAGCCTTCAAAATGGGGGACATTGATTTTCAAAGTTCTACCCCCATAGACTTGCATTTAGTTGAAGTTCTAACTTTTTCCATGTTCGAAAGTTCGAATTCGAACCGAACAGGGGGGTGTTCGGCCCATCACTTCTTGCCAGTGCAAGAAGGTCAGAGGTCAGGGAGGTCAGAGGTGACCTCCCAGTTATGATGTCCTGTGTTGTGCTGTAGCGTTATCAGTAGATTTTCCCTTTTCGGCTCGAAGGACCAAATTGACAGTGAAACCCAAACTCATGGGTTTCAATAACACTGGTCTACAAGGAGAAAGCCTCGGAAATGAAAGTAGCTACATTTTACCAGAATTGGGTCACTAATAAAGGAAAATGAAGTCCTGATTATTAATTGGCTCCAGTTTCCAAGATACAGCTTTAGGTCAAAATAATTCAAAATTACGATGGGAATGTGCGATTATGCTCTTCTTTTGCTATTCTGCAAAATGTGATATGGCAATGAGAATGGTGCCACACCAATCATTATAAATGTATATTTTTATTAATACAAATAACGTAACTTTCCATTCATTTATTGGTTATTCATGTAGCATGCGGATGCTTTTTGCATAAAAAACTGACAAGCTCTAACATCAGATTAATTAGGGATTCCTGCATCAAAAACTTGCAGCAGGAATCCCTAATCTGGTCTTTACAAGCGGCCGCTGTCACCCATTGAAGTTAATGATCAGGCATAAGTTTACCGTTTGCGGTTGATGCATGTTGCATCAAAGGTTATTGTACACGACATATCGGGCTGTGGGCTAGGGCCTGCTCCACGTGCACTAAAGTGGACGTTTCACCGTTTGGACTTCCTGTGTTCCCATGTTCCCCCCCCTGAAGGCACGCGGGTGCTGGGGTTTCACTCCCATAGAGAATGGGACCTGCCTGGCAGGAATTGTGTACCTGCTCAGCAGGTATGGGTTGTTGACAGCTATTCCATCGGCTGTTAACGAATTGTTCTTCATGTTGTTTAAATGTACTGCTTGTCTCCCTGTATGTCTATGTCCCCCTCCTACCCTCCCCTCCCACCGCCTTTCCTTTGCGTGTTTGTCCTCTAGATGTAGGAATGTTACTGTATCTCACATTGTTCTGTACTCACCATGGCGATTGTAAACTTGACCTCTTATAATGTAAGAGGTCTGAACACCCCAACCAAACGACACCAGGTCTTAAAGGAACTTCATAGACTATCTAGCGACATAGTGTTTCT
Source organism: Nanorana parkeri (assembly GCF_000935625.1). Classification (NCBI taxonomy): domain Eukaryota; kingdom Metazoa; phylum Chordata; class Amphibia; order Anura; family Dicroglossidae; genus Nanorana; species Nanorana parkeri. Next base: position 6,943 of record NW_017309074.1, on the reverse strand, counting down.
CCAAGAGACGCACCTCTCGCATTGCACCAACACGCGCTTGTTCTCTTATCGCTATCCCACATGGTATTCCAACAGGGCAAGAGGAGTTGCCATTGGTGTTCGCAGGGGTACTCCTTTTGTACTATCTGAAATGAAAGTGGATGATAGGGGAAGATTTGTTTTCCTGAAGGGAACTCTAGGCAACACCACTTGTACATTGGCATGTATATATTGCCAAAACAAAAATCAAATTGACTTTCTTACCAGGACGCTTAACAGCCTCCTGGACTTTGCCTCAGGGGTCCTACTGGTGGGGGGGGACTTTAACCTGGCATTGGAACCGCACTTGGACGTATCTTCAGGCCGCTCAGCACTCTCCTATAGTCAATTAGCGCAACTAATAGACACATGGAGGTTTCACAACACGGCTGGCAAAGACTATTGACATTATTCCGCCACCCATAAGATTTACTCGCGCATAGACATGATCTTTATTGATCATCTTCACCTACACTTGGTCAAATCGACCTCAATAGCCCCTAGGACGTTATCGGACCATTCCCCAGTTCTGACTTCCCTCACCTGGCCATCCTTACCAGTTAAATCCAATAATTGGAAATTGAATGAATACTTACTGAATTGCCCCGTCTCCAGAACACAGCTGACGGAGGACTTACAACTCTATTTTCAGCAAAACTCCTTACCTGGATCCTCGCCGGCTGTGGTCTGGGAGGCGCACAAAGCTGTGATCAGAGGTAGATTGATAGAACTGGGAGCAAGGAAAAAATGGGAAGCGGAATGGGAAATGCAGACCCTACTGCAGACAAATTAAATACCTAGAACGCCTTCATAAACGTTCTTTACAACAGACACACCAACAGTCGCTCCAAAAGTGTAGGGAGGACCTGAAAAAAATTCTAGACCAAAACACAGCCCGTAAATTTATGTGGAGCAACAAACCCGGGAGACATCTGGCCCGCTCTTTGCGCCTTAAACAGTCGTCAACGTTCATTCACAAAATTAAGACTAAGGGGGATAAACTGGTACATCTCTCCCAAGATATTGCCAGGGTGTTTAGCGAGTATTATCGCACCCTATATAATGTAGCAGACACTCAGACGCCTCCTACCGTTGGTTCGCAGCACAGGAAAGTTCTTATAGATCAGTACTTAAGTAAGGCTCACCTCCCCACACTCCCGGAGGAAGAGCTGGAGGCATTGGAGGCAGACTTTACAGAGGAGGAGTTTACGAAAGCATTACATATGATGGCTACGGGCAAGGCTCCTGGCCCAGACGGGTTCACTCTTAGATATTACCGCACTTTCAAAGATATTCTGCTACCTCATCTGACCTGCTATGCCAACTCTCTCACCTCGGGCGGGAAGTTACGGAAGGAAACAACCCTAGCGCATATTACTGTCCTGCCCAAACCGCGGAAGGACCCTACCTGCTTCCCTAGCTACAGACCTATATCGTTATTGAATGTGGATATCAAACTGCACTCGAAGGTCCTGGCACTCCGCATACAGCCTCTGTTGCCTAAATTTGTATCCCCGGCTCAAACCGGATTCATTCCGGGCAGGGAAGCTAGGGACAACTCGCTGCGCACCCTGCACGTAGTGTCTTGTGCACGCAGGATATCCCAGGCCACACTATTGCTGTCGACGGATGCGGAAATGGGATTTCATGCTGGCGACGCTGGGTGTCATGGGGTTGCGCCCTGGAATGTTGACCAGGATTGCGGCCTTATATCAGAACCCTACGGCCAGGGTGAGGGTTAACGGAGTGCTCAGTCCCCCCTTTTCCTTGGGAAATGGTACTAGACAGGGGTGTTTGCTGTCGCCCCTGTTGTTTGCCATTTCCCTGGAACCATTTTTATCCACTAACTCATAGTATAGACAAAAGGGGTGTACAGGTGGGTCCCCGGGAACATAAATATGCGGCTTATGCGGATGACATCTTATTTTACATCAGGAACCCCCAACTTTTCCTCCCGAATTTACTAACAGCATTGAAAGATTACAATTTGGTATCCAACTTCAAAATTAATATTTCAAAATCTACCATCCTTAATTTAACGGTACCCCCCAAGGAAGTTGTAGCCCTCAAATCCGCGTTCCCATTCACATGGCAACGGCGCTCTTTAAAATGCCTAGGGATTAATTACTCGTTAAAACTACAAGATATGTTCAAATATAAATATATGCCCCTTTTGAATGCTATTCGTGCGGACTTGCACAGATGGTCCCCTCTCTACCACTCCTGGTTGGCCAGAGTGAATGCCATTAAGATGAATGTGTTGCCGAGACTCCTGTTTCTGTTCCAGATGCTCCCCATGGGGGTCCCACCCTCTTTTGTACCCAGAGTTTGGGGAAACCAAACTCTGGGTACAAATGGAGGCTGCAATGAGTCGCACGACACTGTGGAAGGTCTGTTGGATCCCACAGAAATATAGAAAGTTATCTCCAGACACTCATCCCCTAACGAATACGACCCTATCCATCTGGGACGCACTCCATTCTAAACAAAAATGGTCATACAACTCCCCCCGGATGCCCCTATTGGGCCATATGTACTTCCCGCCGGGGCTCCTGGATGGGGGGCATCGCACATGGATCCAGGAGGGCTCTGAGCTATTGCTACACCAGGTCATACAGGGAGGGAGAATCAAACCCTTCTCCTCCCTGTGCAGCTCACCTAGACCCTCCTTCATGGATGTGTGGCGATATGGGCAGCTGTCGCACTTCGTGGGACAGCTCCCCTCACCATACAAGGAACGGAGGTGCACCTTGACCCATGGGAGATGCTGTTTCATGGTGCAGAGGGATCAATGGGCCGTTATGCTCGTTCCATCACACCACATTTACTCAATGCAGCTAAAGCATTAATTTCGGCCAAATGAAAGATTGAGTCTGCTCCTACCCTGTTAGAGTGGTTGGACAGGGTGGAACAGATTTACTGCATGGAGGAACTTACTCTTACGGAACCTGACCAAATAGAACGCCTATCGAAAACATGGGCGTGTTGGGTAGCATATAAGACGACTCCCGCATACCTCACCAAGAAGAGGTTATAGGTTCCGATGAGTCTGCGACCATAAGGTGTTTGGTTAACAACAAAAAAACAAAAACAAAAAATACTCTGCAATAGAAAACACAGAGAAGACCTAGGTCATCGGTGTGTACTCCAAATACATATAGCTCGCTGACTAGGCATCTCAAAGTTTATTATGCTAATGCAAGATTTTAGGATAAGTTTCATGTGTTGAGCAAAATACGTACTGATATATGTATTAAGATCACTCTATGGCTGATTGTTTCCCTTAATGTGTGTTTATGTGTAATTCTACTCTTTGTACTTTTGTATGAAAACTTCTTTCAATAAAAACTTATTATACAAAAAAAAACTTGAATAGGTGACAGCTGCCGATTTTAAATGCCAGATTAGAGATTTCTGCTGCAGGAAACGCATGTTCCTGATGCAGGAATCCCTAATTGTACCTAAAGATACAGGTGTGAATGGGGGCAAATAAACTTCTACTTCCCCCCACCTATACACATAAAAAAATACTACCCATACTTCCCCTGCACATATAAAATATTATCCCCATACACATGAAAAAATACCCCCAAACACACACACATATTTTTATATATATATAGATAGATAGATAGATAGATAGATAGATAGATACACATAATCCCAGTGCCCCTCCCCCACACATCTATAAAATAATATAATTCCCAGCCCCCCCAC
>NW_017309074.1:0-3072 GCF_000935625.1 Nanorana parkeri | reverse complement strand
CTCCCAGACCCCCCCACATGTAAAATAAAATACACAGCCCCCTTTTCTGCTTACTTTGTTGCAGGGAGGAGGCTGTGAACCGCAATCATCGATCCCTGGTGATCTAGTTGCGATCAGTAAGGTCTAATCAATCCTTTCTGCAAGCGTTCAGCAAAGACGCCGGCCGAAAGGATCCGAGTACCGCCACAGAAGCAACTATGCGGTCTGCATCCGACAGAGATGCAGACGATGTAGCTGCTCCCGCAAGTCTGGTACGCGGTCTGTGACCGCGTACCAGACTTGTGAGCTGGCTGCGGGCCATATAGTACCGTCTCGCGGGCCGCAACTGGCCCGTGGTCCGGTACTTTGAGACCACTGACTTGAAGGCTTCCCATGCCTTCTTTTCCTTGCTGCGCAACAGACAATCAAACTTGTCATCTCTGAGAAGTGTTAGGCAATTACACTTTCACAAGCCACCAGATGTAACTGTATGATGCATAGATCTGACCAAGACAAATGTACCTTGCAATAATAGAACAATAAATTACAGTTAGGTAATAATCTTTAGTCTCAAAGTGAAGATAAAGTTATACACTTCCATGTGGTACCATTTTCATTGTTCTACCGTACTTTGTCGAGAAGTTACCAGGCATCATGATCATCAAACACCAAATTTGTAGGCAAATGTACTCCTAATAAATAGATAATACCTGTCTCATTATGTAGCTTAGTAGGTCTGACCATCCTACTAATTTTGAGACTTGGGTTGCTAAGTGATTGTTTGTTGTGCTGCAAATATAAAGAATTTTAAGAATGACCTTCCAGCCAGAAATGTGAAAATATAATTAGAAGCATCACTTTGGGGGGGCGTGGCCAGCAGCCGCATGTAGTAGGACGTGTCCCGGAGAGCTCTCTCACCATTCATCCTGGAAGTAACCTGTTTGGTCTTACCCACATCCTCGTGCAAACCTCCGGTGGAATGCCTAAGTGTCGTGAACCCCCGGTGATCTGTTCCTGTGGGCAGCGGAACCGTGATTTGACATAGGGAGATGTCTAAAAAAAAGGACAGTAAAGGCCTCACATCTGCGATCCAAGATGGCGGCGGCGGCTCGCATCCTGTACTTCCCACCCCCAGTAAGCAAACGGGGGACAGGAACAGGAATGCTGCGGTGAGACTGGAACGCTTCGCCCGACATCCGGACACACCGGCCAAGGCATGCCGACTCTCCTATTCCGCAGACCGAGCGCCTGATTCCTCACACTTCTCTGACTCTGAGGACCCGGATGCTACCGCAGTGACTGTGAGTACAGTGCCTAGGGCTCTGAAGGGCCCCAAGGCATCTAAGACCAAAACTAAGCCGACTGAGCCTACCATCTCTGATGTTTTCTCAGCTGTACAGCTTTGCAACGCTGCGCTGACATCTCTCACAGATCAGGTGCAGGGGATGAGGGCTGAAATATCCTTCATGCGCCATGATCTGCAGAAAGTGCGGGACCGCACTTCTGCCCTGGAAGGCAGGGTGAGTGGGCTGGAAGACACTACGACCCCACTGATCTCTTATGTTAAGACGGCATTGCATGATATTTCTGCTTACACCCTGAAAATGGATGATGTGGAGAACAGGCTGCGCCGAAACAACATCCGTGCGGTCGGCATTCCGGAACGCACGGAAGGGGCAAATGCCACTGATTACATGGAATCCTGGCTCTGTGAAGTATTTGGGAACACTTACCTGTCCCCTCTGTTTGCTGTGGAAAGAGCTCACAGGGTTCCGTCTCGCCCTTTACCACCTGGAAACCCGCCTAGGCCAATGCTGATTCGGCTTCTGAATTATCGGGACAAGGAACGCATCCTGCGGAAGGCGCGGGATTTGGGGGAAATCTCTCTGGCTGCCTCCAAGATTATGTTACTCCCTGACTTCTCTCAAGAGGTGCAACGTCGCAGAGCGAAATTCCTAGATGTCAAGAAGCGTCTCCAACATCTCCACCTGTCCTACTCTATGATCTATCCTGCAAGGCTCCGTGTGATCGCCGATGGAGAAAACCACTTTTTTGACATCCCCTCCTAAGCTTCATCCTGGCTGGATAAATTCGACCGCCGTCGGGCCTCATCGGCCAATTGAGGGCCTGGCCACCCACACGGAGTGGTTTTTCTTTCTCTACTTCACAGTATGGTAACCCACCTCATCTAGCTGTGCGTGGGAGATGACCTCTCCACCTTTATGTTGTTGGCTCTGCCGCATTGGAAGGAGTCCATATGATGTTTTGGTTCTGTTATGGGATGCCTATGATGTCATGGCCTGTTGCCATCTTCCCCCGAAGGTTTCCCTGCGTGGACGATCCCACTCTGGGGTTTTGCTTTTTGCTTAAGCTGTTCTACATTATGACTTTGTTCCTGGACCTCTACCTTTCTTTTCTTTATTTTTGTTGCTCCATATGCCCTGGATGTTCTTTCGACGAGAACTGCTGTACGTAGCCATGCTCACTAGAGGCCTCTGTGGACTGGTCTTGATGAGCCCTACTATGGTTCGCTTCAGCCTGTTGCCAGATGTTATGCATTGCCTATGTCTGATCACCTAGTGACACTGGTCTCCTGGAATGTGAGGGGGTTGGGGGATGCAGCGAAACGGCGCTCTGTTTTTGATTGTATTATGCGGGTTAAACCCTCTGTTATCTGCCTGCAGGAGACACATCTGACCAGGGACACCTCTGGTGCCCTGAGCAGACGCTTTTGTCAAACAACGTATCACTCCTGCTACTCCTCGTACTCCAGGGGAGTCTCATTTCTCATTCATAAGAATTTGCCGTTCTCCAGCACGCAGATTAAAGTAGACGAAGCGGGGCGCTATGTATTTCTTCACTGTCGCATTTTAGAGCTAACCTGTGTAATTGCCTCCATTTATATCCTACCGCCATTCTCCAATGCTGTGCTCAAAGACCTAGCACGCTTCCTGGCGGATAAACTGCCAATTCCGGTCCTTGTGGTGGGTGACTTCAACGGTGTCCTGAACTCAAGTCTTGATAGGTTCCCCCATAATTCAGCTAGGGACCAACGTGGAAGAGAAATATATTTCAAATATATTTAGCAAATAC
>NW_017309073.1:22391-103014 GCF_000935625.1 Nanorana parkeri | reverse complement strand
AAACTTTTGGTGTGCTGGTGACAATCCTTTCTAGATCTGCTCTGAAATCTGTGTCTCGTACCTGGGTGGAGTCCGAGCTGATGAGGGGGCTTCTCTAGTACCCTTTGCCCAACACACCCGTAAGTGGTGACAGGGAGTGTGGGGATGCAGAGTGACATGAGTGCTGGTGTTGCTGGAGCTGGAGATCGGGTGGGTGTAGCAGCTGGAGCTGCTTTTAATTTTAAACCACTGCCATTGTATTTGGTGTGTTTTTGGCCCAAGCTTGAAATGGGCTTTAAGAATACAGATCAAGTAATTTGGAGAATCCTCCCCATCTCTGCGCCGCGAGTGTCAGATGAACGGATGATCCGACACTCCCGGCGCAGAGACGGGGTGCCTGCCGGCCGCTGGATACCATCTGCACAGGCGAGGGCTGTGCTGGGCCCCCCTGAGGCTGAGGCCCTGGTGCGCCCGCACCGGCGGTAGTTCCGCAACTGGCTGTGCCCCATTCAGCCCTCCCTTGAGTGAGGACCCACAATGAAAGAACCAGACCAGAGGAAGTTACACTACTCACATCCTTTGCCAGGCGCTAACTGATTACATCATCTAATGCAGAGCCCGGCAAAGGAAGTAAGTAGTGTACATGTTCCTCTGCCCTGTCTGCGTGTATACAAGGGACAACAGTGATCGGCTGAGTAGTTTGTCACTGCAATCACTGTGGGTCCGCGCTGACAGGAGGTCTGAAGGGGGCACAGCTTAACTAAATAAGCAAACGCCTCTTCTCATGCCTGGGCAAGGGGGACCGATTAACTTTGGTGTCACTACAATCAATGTGGGTCCATGCTAATAGGGGTCTGAATGGAGCACAATATAACTAAAAAAGGCACACACCTCTCCTCATCCTTAGGGCCCCGATCGAGGGACCAATTGGCTAGACTGTCACTGCATTCAATCACAGGTCTACGCTGATGGAGGTCTGGATGGGGCCGTGATCATTCTATTGAGGTACAAAAATATTCCTGCTAGCACACTCCATTTTCCATGCTGTTTGCTTCCTATTCTGCATCGCCTGATTCATTATACCGTGTTTATGCATTCCCAATTCCACACTACCTCATTTTATATGCCATGCTGTACGTTCCCCATTCCAGGTCACATCATCTTTTAAACTACAATCCTATATGCTATTTACCATAGGCACACCCATGCCCAGGACCGGATTTACTCTCTCTGCTGCCCCAATGCCAAATTCCTCAATTGGCCCCCCTGTATGCAGGCTGCATACAAGTGATCCCGGCGACATCGCCGAGATTACTTGTACAAAACAAGCGGTGGCTTCCCTGCTGTACATTTAGCCCTGCTTGCCCAAAGCAGGGCTAAATGTAGAAAACAACCACCTGCCTTGCACCTGGAACTGCGGGAGATAGGAATTCCACACCCCTGCGGCTTCTCTACTCCCTGCTGCCCCGAGGCCGGGCCTCAGTTGGCCTTGTGGGAAATCCAGCCCTGCCCATACCCAGAGGACATGGTAATTACTTATAGGCTTACCATGGAAATATGACATTACCCAGAAATCCATTCTGCTTTGGCAGAGACTACTGTTCTTATATTACCAAGGCTTGAGGTCCCCCTATATTTAGCATGGTTTTTTTTTTTGTTTTTTTTTGGAGCATGCACAACATGCACCATGTACACGGTCATGCCATTGGGTTTGTTTGGCTGAATTTTTCTTTTTACAATGTTATATGATACGTGACCTGTTATTTATTAGGTGCAGCCTGTGCTTAGCAGGCAAAAATACCCGGTGTCATCTTTTTACAATGTCACTGATAAGGACTTTGGCATTTTACCCTCTCTCATGCAAATGTTTTCCAAGGAGTGTGTTTGTGGGAAGATTTCTTGCCTTGGCTTCTTTCTCCCTAGTGGGCAGTTTTACTTTCAGTCTTTGCAATCTCTGGACACGAAATCACTGGATCTATTGGTAAGTAACATAACAATAAGCGGGCGCAATATTATCTGTGTGTAAGGGCTTTAGGTGGGAAGAACTCTCACTGAGAAGAGAAGGAGAGCATTCTACCCATCTACACAGGAATCTCTGCAATTCTCGGATTTGTCACCGTCCATTGCCAAACCAGCCGCATTGGGGCATGCAACCAGAGAAGCTCTTTTCCTTCTTTCAACAGAGAAGGGAATGATTGGTTAGATTGTCCAGGAAAAAAAGGGGAGACTACTTTTACAATTTCTATTATCTATTATCTACAATTTCATTTTCTACACAAACAATTGATTTTAGTATCTGGATTATTACAAGTGCTAAAGGCAAAATACAAAAATGACCCCAAACTAAAGCTGAGCTGCCCATACACCAGTGGCATTTTGTTTCTGCAGTCTTCAGCTGTCCACTTTTGGTGATCCTGTGCCCAGTGCAGTCCCAGTTGTCCGTTCTTAGCTGACAGAAGTGGAAGACAGAAGTGGAAGCCAACGTGGTCTTCTGCCGTTGAAGCCCATCTGCCTCAAGTTTAGTTTTGTTGTACATTGAGATGCTTTTCTGCTCATCACAGTTGTAAAGAGAAGCTTATGTGAATAATTGTAGCCCTGCTGTCAGCTCGAAGCCATTCTTTTATTCTTCTCTGACCTCTCTCGTCAACAAGGTCTTTCCATCAACAGAAATGCCCCTCGCTGTTGTTTGCAGCATTCTGAGTAAACTCTACAGAGACAATACTAGGAGATCAGCAGTTACAGAAATACACAAACCAGCCTGTCTGGCACCAGCAATTATGCCACGGTCAGAATCGCTGAGATATTGAACGCAATTTTAAAGGTTGACATGTTTGGTGTCGATTTCCTCGACGTGACCCCGTCTTTTATATTTTACCAAAAAATTGGGTAATAATAAATGTTTCATAACATAAGGTAGGCAAAATAGTTTTTTTTTCCGAAACTTACAGAACATTTTTCATTATATAGTAAAACATAAAAACCCCCAGTGGTGATTAAATACCACCAAAAGAAAGCTCTATATATTTGGTATTTGTTTAAAGTTAGATGTCCCCGTATGAGGGATTTAGACACTGGAGGAATATGGATAGAAATATAGGATAAGGGAATGAGATATTTGAAGATAGTGGTTTAATGACATAGTGGCAAGATGTCCTTCCTTTACTCCTCCAAGGGCAAAATTGAAAGAAAGGAATGAATAAATGTAAAATTGGATGTAATTTAGGGAGAGTGAGTATATGTTATAGGTTGAGGTTTTTCATGGATAACATATTAATTCTTTTTACTTTTCTATAGAATGGAATATGCAAATTGTATGAAATAAAATGTGTAATAAAAATATATTAAATTAAAAAACAAAAAAACAAAAAAGAAATACACAAACCAGCCTGTCTGGCACCAACAGCTATGCCATGGTCGGAATCACTGAGATGACTTTTTTCTCCATTCTGGTTTTTGTTTTGAACATTAGTCGAAGCACTTGACTTGCATCTGCTTGATTTGATGCATTGTTCTGCTGCAACATGATCGGCCAATTAGATAATTGCATGAATAAGTAAAGATACAATTGTTCCTGATAATGTGCTCAGTGAGTGGATATCGGTTATCACACTTGTTGTAACACCTACTCTATGGCCTCATTCACATGGTATGGGCATCCATATGGCATGCACGCATGTGCAGAGACCTGCTCCCAGGAAGGACAGCCTGTAAGTGCATGCAGCTGCCTGTACATTCCTAGAAGAGAATGCGGCTGCACACGGCTACATGCTGACCCGAACCCGCACATTGATCAGTTTCTGCACAGATGTGCATGCTGTATGGATGTGCATGCCTGTGTGAATGAGGACTATATTTGTTACATGTTCTCATTCACTTTGCATAACTTACAAATATATTAAAAAATTGCTGTTTACACTTTTAAGTGCTTTACACTTGCTTAAAATTCCTACCTAGCTTCTCCATATAAAATGTTTAGGTGGGGGCTGTGTGAATTTATGTTTACTCTAATTAACCCTGTCTGTAGTCTGCTAGCAGATCTCATTATCAGTTGTAAATTAGATTACTATATGTCCTAACAAAGGGTTAAATACTTAGAAGCATTGTATGTTAATGAGAAGAAGCTCAGTCTAAAAGTTAAAGTAGAAGGTCAAACTGAGGTGACAAACTGCTCAGAGTAGCCTGCAATCTGGGGAGTCAATAAAAACAGTAAAAATAATCCTACTCTATCAAAAACTAAAGAACTTATTGTAGCTGGAGTTATTATTAGCTGTGTGAGAAGCCTGTGATGGAAGGGGACATAGGGGGTGATTTACTAACCTAAACACACACACACACCAGGTGTGTGTGATTTTCACACAGCAAAACGTATTTATCAACCAAAAAGTCTCTAAAAGCATATACCCACTAATGCCATATATGGAAAAATCATGCACATGATGCATATATAATGCTGCTTCACAGTTTAGACAAAAATGGTTAGCTCATGCATTTACATTCCTGCATTCATCAACGCAAGCAACACAACATAGAGCTAATTTACCCAACATCACCTTGCAATTCCTTCAGGGCTTTGCACAACACACCTGCTGGGTGTGTACACATTACAAAGGTGTTTAGATTCCACCCATAGATCATGCTGGGAGGGAACACACTGCAGAGGTGTATACACGTTCATGGTGTGTTTATAAGGTTAGTAAATCAACCCCATAGTCTCACTAACATCCAAGTAGTGGGGCAGTAAAGTTGAGCCACCTGTTTGGTGACATGACTGCCCTGGAACCTTAGGGCAAGTTTCAGATTTGTGTGAGACCTTCCAAAATGGTGCTTCAGGATCTCTATGCATCTTTTGTGTTTTCTCTTTGATGTTTGTTGTCACACTCCTCTTCCTGGATCTCCTTTGCTTTTGTTGGTCCAGGAACCATGCAGAATCCCACCACTGACCATGCCATCCTGGAGAGGAGGATCCGCACCTATAGTCCGGGCAACAGGCATGAGTGGGCATGCCTGCAGCTGTTCGGGATGCCAGGACATGGCAAGTCCTCCCTTATCAACACATGCATGTGTGTGGTCCAAATGAAAACTTTAGAAACGTGGCCGGATCTGGGAAATCCAATGAAGTCATCACAATGGAGAGAAGAGATTTTCCTCTGGCAGATAAAGTTGTCATCACTGATAACCGGGGAATTAGCAAAATGAGCAAAGAAGAACTGGTGGAGATAAGAGCTCAGTTCTGTAAGTGACATTGAAGTGTGACTACAACTTGATGAAATAAAGAAACTTATAAAAAGCTCTCTGCAACATTTGACTCTCAATATTAACCTCTCTGGCAGTTGCTGTGTCTTTATTTCCCTCTTCAAGAGCTACAACCTCCTGGAAACCTTTCAGCACCTGACATTTTGGGGTGTTTCTTCTTCCACCTATTATTGTGTCTTACCTGCTGGCCCCCACTATGCACTGTGGTTCCTCCTGCCAGGGCCCACATCACTACTATGTCTTGTACTGATGTAGGGGCTGATGGGAAAACCCCACAGTGCACAATGGGGAGCCAAGCACCAGACACACTTGGGAGTGAGTTGCATAATAAGATTGTGCTGGCAGCTGTAGCTCTAGAAAACAGTTCAGATTTGCTGGTTGCCGGAGCGGTAGGTATTGAGAGTCCTCTTTTGCAAATATGACAAATGTGTTCATTCTCATTTTTAGGTCATCTTCAAGGCCAAGATAGAGTGGAATGGGGGCAAAGCTTTAAAGAGAATTTAGATTACATTCTTACTTTCCTGCATCAGAATAAGGATGTGATTGTTCCAGTTTTTGTATACAGGTAACTGCATCTTCCACAGCATTCAAAGGTTACACCTAAACACTGCACTACATCCAAGGCAGGACGGGATACCTTTGGCCTGAGGGGTAAACATGACCAGTTAGGCTTTTCATGGAAGCAATATATCTCTATGGGCTAAAGAAAATGTACAATGCAAACTGTTCTATGGTGCCTCAATGATTGGTGGACATGGTGAAAGGTTGGTGCTTCTAAGGATCTACATTGGTGAGATATCCTTCCCTCATTGCAATAGCCAATCTTAGCCTCTACAATGGATTTTATGTCTATTGTCTAGGTTGTCTTATATCACCCACCCCTCCCTCCCCTCCTCTTGCCACGCCACACAAACAATTGGTAGGTGTTATAATGGCAGACATTGGGGGGAACCACAATTTACAAAAGGGAGTCCCTGATAAAAATGATCAGGCATCAAGCGCCAAGGTACCCACTTGGAGAGCATAATTTTCCCTAGCTGTACCAGAACTCATATGCTTGACAATATTCTTGAATTCTCATGTTTAAGGGCCAACATGTTGGTGTGTGTAGTAGAGGTGAACTAATAAATTCCCATGAGTAACAATTCACTGTAAATTAGCCCTGTTCACTCCATACACCACCTCTCAGTTCATTCTGGTAAAGAATATGCAGTGGGACCTTCAAAATGGGAAGGGTGCTCAATGTACAGTCCTACACTAGAGAATGGTTTATATGACATGACTGAGAGATGAAATCTGACTACACCTTGACATTCAATACTTTAGTAACTACATTATGAATGTCCCAGATCCACTTACTTGGTAATAAATGTACCTGGCACATTTTACGCAGACTGCAGTTCTGTTCTCTGGATGTTTGGAATGATAGGTGCCCGTCACCTTGCTTTAAGTTTTAAAGATTATATTTCACTAGTGCATGGAGAAATAGGGAAGTCGGTGGAGGGCGCACACCATACCAGTAGATTCTACTTAGAACAGGTCTTTTGGTTTTCTCTTAAGGGGCTACATTGGCTGCACTCTTCACTTCATAATGGCTCCTTGACAACCGAGGTTCTAGTGGTATCTTAGCCGGGGCTATTCACGAAGAAACCGAAGGATCCAGCTGTATCTTTGGCTGATCCTTCGGCTCATTTGGGTCGCCTCTGCCCTTCGATTCAGTTGAACCGAAGGGCTCCTGTACAAGCTATTCACAATAGCCCATAAAGCAGCCAAAGGCGGCCTGATTGGCTCAGCCGAGCCAAAGGCATATGCTTCGGCTCGACTGAGCTGAAGTGACAGCCGAAGCGGGGCGCCGCAAATGACAGCCAGGTCCCGGTCAATGACAGACAGGTCCCGGCCAATGAATAACAACTGGGCGGAATTGGCCGCGATCTCATGGCTGGCTCCGCCCAGTTGTAATGACAGATCAGTGTCAATTACCTGGAGACGCTGAACTATCAAGAAACAACAACAACAACTGTGCGGAGCCGGCTGTGACGTTATTCAGAAGACTCTAGCACGTGCCGGCCAATAGGAAACTGTTGGGCAAAGCCAGCTGTCACTGCTAGCTCCGCCCAATTATTTATTTTAAAAAAATCTTTATTTATTTATTAATTTTACTATTTATTACCATTTTAAAAATATTTTTTCAACTTTTCATTGATATTCTATTCTGCTCGGTACCTCGGAGGTATCAAGCAGAATAGCCGAGCCGAATGCCGCTTGGTGGCATTCGGCTATTCACTCACTGCTGTTTGGCCCCTATGAGAATAGGGGCGTAACGGCAGCGAGTGAGCTGCCGGAGCTTTGGCTCAGCCGATCCAGATGTTGGGTTGGCTGAGTCGAAGACCTTCTGCACTTTGGCTCAGCCGAACATGCAGAGAAGTGCAGCAGATGTTCGGCTGAAATCAGCCGTACTGAGCCGGAGTGAATAGCTGAACGTCGTTTGGCTCACTACATTTCGGCTGGGTTATTCACTCGGCTGCCTAAGACAGCTTTGTAAATAACCTTCTTAATGTTCCAAGCAGGACGGTTACTTTCCTACTCATTCAGTCATTCACCAACTCCATGTTGGGAACAACCAAAGTCTGCTTCCTCTAGGCCCAAATAGCACTACATGGCAGACAGTATCTTCGAGGGGTCCTGCCAGGAGGGAAGATGCTTGCAGCTTATCCTATACTTAGGCATTGGGACTAAGATCACACAAAATGCAAAAAAGAGTATTTTGAAAAACACTACATCCCTACACTGGAAAAGAGGAAATACTGACCTGCTCATCACAAAAGCCAATCAAGTTTAAACTTTTGTAATCCAGACTAGGAAAAGAAATGTGAATTCTATTTTTGCAGCTGTTTTTAAATGTGCAATTACTGCCCTATGAGGAAGTCTTTCTAATTTGTTCCTCTCTTCTGATTGCCCCAGTGCTAACAGTCTGGTTACAGAAGAACGGTACTCAGAGCTGGAACCATTCATCAGAGAGGTTCATAGGATCACTGGTACAGTATCATGTAATTAGCAAGTAACCCCCTTTACAATAGTTAGCCAGTGCTATTTTCTAATTGTCAGCGGGACTTGGGGTCCGGAGAAAGGCCATGATTAGGAAATGGAGGATTGCAGAAAGATGCAGACAGATACAATTGCATTGGTTGCTTAAAACTTTACTGCAGGCCTCAGCCCCGGTTTCTCTGGTGGAAGACCTCATAGAAGCACATAAATATTTTATAGCTTGTCTTGGCAGACACAGGTTCTTCCATTTTAATCAGAACAAATCCGAAGTTGCAGATTCTATCACCTTGACAGTCCTTGAGAAGGCAACCGTCTTAATGCTATTGCTAATGCTAATGGTCAAACAAATAACAGTTCTTCGGAGACATTTACCTAAAGTTTATATAAAGCCATTTTTTTTTTTTTTTAAATAATATGTTTTTATTGAAGATATTT
The DNA here is from genome assembly GCF_000935625.1 of Nanorana parkeri. Lineage (NCBI taxonomy): Eukaryota > Metazoa > Chordata > Amphibia > Anura > Dicroglossidae > Nanorana > Nanorana parkeri. The sequence continues at coordinate 94,302 of NW_017309073.1, read as the reverse complement.
TTACATACAAGTAAGAAGACAGACAATACAAAACATTACAGCACAATACAGCCTCTGTGCAAGAATGTAATAACGTGGCACATTATGTAGGCACATATCCAAAAGACCTTAATGACATCTCCTCGCTTGAGAACATACACCATGTCTGGCATGACCGTTTTTCATACATATAAACCCTGGACCATGGTTAATGCAATCGTATTCCTATGATCAAAGGCACTGAGCTAAGGAGCCACAAAGGGAGTCATAACGTGCGAATCACACTCCATACCATATAGTGCCGAGACTGTAATTAGGAAAAGGAGAGTGGAAAAGAGGCGAGAAGAGAGAAGAAAGCAAAGTTTGAGGAGGAAAAGGTAAGTACAGGTCATGAAAAGAGCCATTTTTTTAACGTTTTTAAATAGGTTTTTAGGCCCTGCTGGGAAGATGTACCCTCTCTGTGTCCTAGTGACCATTGTCATTGACATATAAAGCATGGAGAGATTTGAGTTATCATCCAAACAGGATGAGATTGGTGACTTGTTCTGATGACAACTATCTAAGAGGGGATTTACCTTATTTTGGAAAGGTTACTTATTACTTCCTTTTTTTTTTTCTCCAGGAAGGAAGTGAATGTAATGCTACCCAATGGGACAGATAGCAAAAAAAATGGATGTGATGTTAGCAGCCCCAGCAGACTGAGATCTATCACTCTATAGTATTCCCCTTCATTCCTCCTCCAGCAGCTACATAAAGGGTTATGTATGGAGGTTAGGGACGGAGGAGCTAGGCCAATCCCAGAAGAGGAGAGGGTTATTACATGGAAGGAGGGAGCGACTATGTTAGGGAATTGCTAGGGAATTGACTATCCTGGGGTAGTCCAGTAGTTCTATATCAAAGTTAAGTTCAAAGGCACATTGCAAATGAATAAAAAATAATTTATGGGAATGTAAGGAAATTTTTTTTGTAATTTGTATTTGTAATTCGGAATTCGGATACATACAAAATTTCCTAAATTTCGTCCAAATTAAGATTCGGAACGAAAACCAAACTACAACCTCCTATCAGTTACAGCCAAGGAAAGTGCCATCTTAGCTAATATTTGGATTGCAGTTGCCGTGGAGCTGCACATGTGATCAGCTATGACAGCTATGAAAGTTCAGCTGAGAGTTGGAATAAGCACACTGGCAACCTTAACAGTTGGCACCCCTTAAAATAGCTGTTTTGGGTGACATTCAATTGGTGGGTTAAGTTTCTCTTTAAGTTGGTCATAGGGACTCTTTAATGTAATCGCTGCCTTTTTAGACTGATGGAGGTCATTAATCGTTTCTTATTTTTATCTTTTAGGCATCTGCCCAATTATTGTCCTCACCAAGGTCCAAGATCACAGTGCAGAATCAAAGACATATTACCAAAAATTTAAAGAAATTGGAGCAGAACACATCTTTCAGATAGAGAATTACACAACGGAAACCTATGAGCGGAACCCTGACACAAACAGCAGAATTCTGAAGTTCTTGGAAACCTGCCTGCAGGAGGCAGATAGACAAATATCTGAGAATCAGATGGCGAATCCTCAACAGGCATATCTAAAGAACGCAATGGACATTATTGAGAGCAAAATGCAGATAGAACTTGACCTCAAAGGGACAGAGTTTGAGAGAATGTGTGAGGCTAAAGATAGAGGAAGGCAAGCGGAAACTGAATGGAGGGATAAAGAGATTGAAAGACTGAGGGAAGAGTATAAAGCCATGGAGGGGGAAATAAGAAAATGGAGAAATTGTCGTCGTAAATCCTGCAGTGTCATGTAAGCTTGTCAGAGTTAACTATCTAGGGGTCGCGGGTGAATAAAAACACATCATTTGACTTTTGAGTACAATAAGTTTTGATGCAAGAAGCAAAAGGCCAAAGTATTTCAAGGGCAAGGTTGTGCCCCCTTCATCAGGGCTCAGAATGGTGTATGTAATAGCAATTCCAGGATACAGGGGGATAAGCATTGTATTCTGACAAAGGTTAGTTGTGAATCTGTACAGAAAAGACTGTGTCTGGTAGCAAGTGGTTAAAATGTATGTCTGAGCCAAATAAAAGCCAAATAAATAAATAAATATCTATATAGTACATCTTTGCAATACATGCACATGTTCCATGTTTCCTATCTCCAAAGACTCTGCAAGCACAGAAAAATAACTATTGGTATGCCGGAAAAGCACTCAGCTCCTAAGTCCCATTGTGAGATGACCACACGCAGCAAATTTTTTGGACAGTATAGTGTCAGCCCTGCCCAACTTGCTTTTGCTACACTACCAAGACCAACCCACTCCCCCATCTCCACAACATAACAGCTAATTGTTCTGTTTTAAATGATAAGCGATAGGAAGATAAGAACTGGGAGGACTGATTACTCTCATTGAGATAACACAGGAGGGGGCAATGAGATCTCTCAGCGACGAATTAGAAGAGGGCCTTCTCAAAATGGGGACTGCCCCTGACAAAACGTAACAGTTGGCATCCATAACGTACTTCTATCTGTACACCCAAACTTCTCCTCCCCTATATTTTTTCTTTCTTTTTCATGGTATCATCCCAAATGCTTTACTCTTTTTATCCTCCTGCTCCTTTTATCCTCATCACCGCCATCTCTGTTGTGTTCGCAGCCTGAAATTGTTCCCAGGACGGGGGAGGTCTACTGTCAGTACAATCCTTTTCCTCATCCTACTCTTTCCCCTCTCATCACTTGTTTCTCTTTCCTACTGTGCTAGCAAGCTAAGATCTCTCCCATCTGCAAGATAAACGCCTGTAAGCAAAACTTCTACTCCCCTTTTCTACTCCCTCTCCTTCCTCATTCCTGAGAGATTTCAATGCCCAGCATTGTTGAGGTTACAGGTTTCCTCAGTGGGATGAACTTTGTCAGCACAGTTGGAATCATGCAGCCTAATCCTCTTCCATCCTGCTGGCCCTCCACTTCTAGGACCCACTCTCTCTAGCACATTGCAGGAGGGATATTAAAACCACCGTTGGGCAGATAGGAGTCCTCTGCAACAATGGAGGTGGCAGAACCCTAGGGTTCCTCAGAACCCCAATTGAGAAAGCCCATCGTAGGCGGTTTTCCTGATTTGAACTACAATATCATGCCCTTTCCTCATCTCAATTACATGGGGTTAGGTATCATCCAGTCCAGATCAGGAAGAAAAACATAGTTGGGAAAGCTGATACCATTGCTTGGGATATACGTTCAGTGCACAGGAAGATACAAGGACAATATGATTCTGGCAGGATCAACGGTTATTCTACTGTGCTAATAAACTATACATGAATGATTGTGTTAGCTAGACATGCTAACAGCTGTTGTGTGAAGTGTGCAATCTATGGAATTCAACACTAATTCATCAGAAGACCCAGCGCTAAAACCATAAAAATATCCGCTACCCCCACCACTCCAAATGAATATTCTATCCCCAAATAATGAATGAATTATATAACCCTCACAAATATGGAATTTTGCACTCCCAATAAAACCTTAGTGAAAACTAATATGTAATTATAAAGTTCATAGAATACGTGCAGCAAGTATTGAATGTGTTGTGATATTGAAAGTCCAAAGATCCCAGACACCAGTGATCACACCCACCACCGCGCTCCACCTCTTTGCAGTAAACTCACCAGAACCAACGTAACCATGTATACAAACAAGTCAAAGAGCTTCCTGGCAATCGCGATGTCTAGTATACCTGCCAGGACACTTGCTTATGGTGCCGATCTATCTCATAGAGAATTGGTGAATTGTAGAATTGGTGAAGTTATTGTCAAAAAATAGCCACTATGGTGGAACTGTTTCCAGAAGACGCTCTGAAATCTGTGTCTCGTACCTGGATGGAGACCGAGCTGATGAGGGGGCTTCCCTTGCACCCTTTGCCCAACACACCTGGAAGTGGTGACAGGGAGTGTGGGGATGCAGAGAGACATGAGTGCTGGTGTTGCTGGAGATCGGGTGGGTGTAGCAGCTGGAGCTGCTTTTAATTTTAAACCAATGCTGTGGTATTTGGTGTGTTTTTGGCCTAAGCTTGAAATGGCTTTAAGAATGCAGAACGGAGGTCTGAAGGGGGCACAGCTTAATTAAAAAAGCAAAACACCTCTTTTCATCCCTGGGACCGTGGGACCGATTGACTTTGATGTCACTACAATTAATGTGGGTCCATGCTGATAGGGGTCTGAACGGAGGACAATATAACTAAAAAAGGCACACACCTCTCCTCATCCTTAGGGACCAATTGGCTAGGCTGTCACTGTATTAAATCGCAGGTCTACGCTGATGGAGGTCTGGATGCGGCCGTGATCATTCTATTGAGGTACAAAAATATCCATGCTAGCACACTTCATTTTCCATGCTGTCTGTTTCCTATTCTGCATCACCTGACTTCTTATACCGCGTTTGTGCATTCCCAATTCCACACTACCTCATTTCATATGCCATGCTGTACGTTCCCTGTTCCACGCCACATCATCCTATACACTAAAATACGCTATTTTTATTTTTTTAAGCCCATGGAGCGAGCTCGAAAACGAATCCCCTGTGAACAAAAAAAGTGAATTGTGAAATCACAACACACAAAAATGTGCACAAGGGTGCTTTGGCCCTCTCTAGTGAAAGGGCCACAATTTTCCTGATCCCCCGGGGCGCAAGGCTCCTGACAGGGACAAAAACGACTCAGGTCCACCAACCCGAGGGCCGGCGGACCCCAATCCTCTGGGACCTGCCGAAACAGGTCCACCGAGTACTAGGTTGGGAGCTCCCCCGAAGGGAGACCCCCAGGTGGGAGCAGGCAGAGGGGCCCATGTGTAGTTCACAGAACCTCATCCCAAACTTCAGGAACAGGCCCCAAAGGTATCTGCACCCTCTGTCATCTGTGAGAGTCAAAAAGTGCCAATCGTGCATAAAAAAGGGCATAAATAATCTAGTGCCAGTGCACAACGCTGACAGGCCTTAGGGGCCGGAGTGCAAAAATATTGCCCCGGACTAGCCAAAAGGCCTGTCCAAAAGGCGTAGTGCAGAAAAAAGCGAGTAGGTGCCGTGACCAAGTGCACAGTGAATCACTTGTGGGGTCCCACACCTACCCCAGGGGGCACAGCACCACGGGCCTCTGCCGCTCCCCAGCCCTCCGGCCAGACAAATGCCTCTGCATCCCTACCAGAAGGCATTAGCACTGGCGAATTTCCTACCTACAACTGGGGACAAGCACGGCATAACTGGACCGGAATCAACCCAGGAGGAAAGGAAACCCCTCCAGCACCCACCAATTAAACCAGCGAATACTAAGCCACCATTCTCCCCGGACTAGAGGTGGTGTCGTTCTTCCTCCAGCAACTGATAAGAACAGATACTACACTTGATCTTAGCCAAAAGGCAGAGAACTAAAATATAGGACATTACCCAGAAGTCCTTTCTGATTTGGAAGAAACCGCTTTTCTTATATTATAAATGCCTGAGGTCCCCTATATTCAGCATGTTTGTTTTGGAGCATGCACAACATGCACCATGTACACGGTCATGCCATTGGGTTTATTTTGTTGTATTTTTCTTTTTACAATGTTATATGATACGTGACCTGAAATTTATGAAGTGCAGGCTGTGCTTAGCAGCAAGAAATACCCAATGCCATCTTTTACAATGTCACTGATATGGACTTTGGCATTTTACCCTCTCTCATGCAAATTTTTTTTACAAGGAGTGTGTTTGTTGGAAGATTTCTTACCTTGGCTTCCTTCTCCGTAGTGGGCAGTTTTACATTCAGTCTTGGAAATCTTTGGACACAAAATCACTGGATCTATTGGTAAGTAACATAACAATAAGCGGGCGCAATATTATCTGTGTGTAAGGGCTTTAGGTGGGAAGAACTCTCACTGAGAAGAGAAGGAGAGCATTCTACCCATCTACACAGGAATCTCTGCAATACTCGGATTTGTCACAGTCCATTGCCAAACCAGCCGCATTGGGGCATGTAAGCTGAGAAGCTCTTTTCCTTCTTTCAGCAGAGAAGGGAATGATTGGTTAGATTTGTGACGACATGGTGATCAGTTTATAAGTTAAATGTGTATTGGTTAAGTTAAATGTGTATTGGGGTTGAGTTATGTTTGAGTGCGTTATGCTGTGTGACCTGGTTATGGAAAGACTATCAGCCCCATCCCTCGTTATCTCCCATTGTTCTCTGAGGGAGCTCAGAACAATGACATTCTGGCCAGTCCCCTGCTATGGCTGTCTGGAGTTCGTTAGCAGGTGGACACCTGTGGTGTTATGAAGACAGAATGTCCAGGGAGGGGACGGGGGATGTGATGGGATTATATTCTGCTCTGATCACTTTCTGTATAAAAGTTTGTGCAGTTGCTCAATAAAGGAGAGTTTGTTTACCCTACACTCAAGCCTTGGCTAGTGACTGGGGAAACTGGGAGCTACAGATCAGCGGGTTCCAATATCTCCTCAGCAAGGAAGAAGACAGCGGCGGACATACTCATCCTGAGTACGGGGGTCCGTCACAAGATTGTGCAGGAAAAAAAGGGGAGACTACTTTTACAATTTCTATTATCTATTATCTACAATTTCATTTTCTACACAAACAATTGATTTTAGTATCTGGATTATTACAAGTGCTAAAGGCAAAATACAAAAATTGGCCCAAACTAAAGCTGCCCATACACCAGTGGCATTTTGTTCAAAAAAATTAGTTTTTGGGATGTTTGATCAATTTCCTAATAGTTAATGGAGTAAAATCGACAATACATTTTGACCAGAGTGACAAAAAAAAAATCAGTGAACGTGGTTTTCATTTCCAAAAACTAATGTTGGAATCAAAATTTTGAACAATTCTGCAAGTCTCTGATGGTACTATTGAATGTTCTGATGAGATATTTTGTATGAACGTTCATTCAAAAACCTAGCAGTGTATAGCCAGCTTAAAGTAGTATTAAACTCTCAAACTTTTTTTTTTAATAATGAATCCAGATCAAACAGATATACATTACCCAGCAAAGCATTGCTTTACATTTTTGCCCAAATACTTACGATCATCATGTTTCTGAACTGCTGCTTCCAAGTCTCTCAGCTTGGCTTCCCTGAGCCTCCTGTCCAATATAAGATCACGAAGGACAGTGCAGACTGCAGCAACTGTTCATCTACTAGCTTGGAGAAGGGGAGATAGGAAAGGGGGCCAGGGAGGAGGGGAGTGTCTTGCCTTGCTGTGTCTGTGTGTTTGTGAAGACACACACAGCTTACCGGCACACACAAGGGTGACTGTATAGCACTCTGCTTGAGAAAGGAGTCATTCTGAGGGCTGGTGCAGACTTCGGTGATCCCAGGACGTGCGGCAATCGCGCGATTGCACAGGCGGTAAAGCAGCAGTAAACTGCCTTGGGCGACTGGGGGGCCATTAGAAAATAATGGCAACGCCAGCGCGATAGGCGGGGGGTGTGTGATTTCGTAACTCTGCGTAACCTTAGCTCAGGGGACCAGCTGATTCTGCAGGAAACTAAGACTTTTAAACATCAAGGAGCAGCATCCATTGTAAGTGATTTCATCAGTATTTGAAGGAGCTTAAAATCCTTTTGACTTTATTATCACTTTAAAGGTATCTGTATATACTGTATGTAGAGAAGACAAAAGAGTGGAAGCTCCTCTAGACCATTGTGACCACTTCACTGTGGAATATCTCAGACCATCAATCACTAAGCAATTTAATAGGAACTAATACTAAACCAATTCCAATACGGGGGTAGGTCCTCTCTTTACTCTCAGTTCTTCATGGCCTGGATTCCACATTCCACAAACATTGCTTTGAGAAATCCTCCATGTTCAAATTATTGCATCCCGTAATATCTGCTGCTTTCTCAGCTGCATGTTCATGGTGCAAATGCCGGATGCGGAGCAATGCGGGGTTCCTTGTCCCAGTCATCTGTGTAACTTAGCTGACTAAGTTAGTGTTAAGGGGGGATGGTCACTTACCTGATTGGCCGGTTTCAAGAGTTGCAGGAGGGCCTCCTTAGTGGTCTGGAGGGGGGTGGAGTAGTACTGGTTCAGTCTGGATTTGCCACACGGCAAGCGAGCTTGATCCCCACCAACCCGCCCCCTTTTTTTGTTCTCTCGCACTAGTTGCGTACAGGTTCCTGTCTGTTGCGCTAATGGTCCTGAGGTCTGTGTTGGCTGTGTTTTTGGTTGAGTCATTTTGGTGGTTACAGGGACTCGTCTCAGGTGCGTAGTCCTTGGCGGATTCTTCAGTAAAGAGGTCTAAGTCTTAGTTCTACGGTATTGGGAGGTGGGGATTATTGGAGTGTGGTGGCATAGTAGCATGGGAGTTTGGGTGTAAAATTGTTATGGGACTATGTTCTACCTTGTCATGTTCTACCCCATCCCAAGGGTGTTCTATTGGATTCAGATGTGGCGACTGGTCTATCTTCTGTGTGCCTCACCGGAAATCAGGAGCCATCAGACCAGGCTATGTTTCTTCAATCATCAGCTGTCAACTTTTGGGGATCCTGTGCCTAGTGCAGTCCCATCTGTCTGTTCATAGCTGACAGAAGTGAAAGACAGAAGTGGAAGCCAACGTAGTCTTCTGCCATTGTAGCCCATCTGCCTCAAGTTCAGTTTTGTTGTACATTGAGATGCTTTTCTGCTCATCACAGTTGTAAAGAGGGGCTTATCTGAAGAATTGTAGCCTTGCTGTCAGCTCGAAGCAGTCCTTTTATTCTTCTCTGACCTCTCTCGTCAACAAGGTCTTTCCATCAACAGAAATGCCCCTCGCTGTTGTTTGCAGCATTCTGAGTAAACTCTACAGAGACAATACTAGGAGATCAGCAGTTACAGAAATACACAAACCAGCCTGTCTGGCACCAACAATTATGCCACGGTCAGAATCGCTGAGATGACTTTGTTCTCCATTCTGGTTTTTGTATTGAGCGCAATTTTAAAGCTTGACATGTTTGGTGTCTATTTACACAACGTGACCCCGTCTTTTATATTTTACCAAAAAATTGGGTAATAATAAATGTTTCATAACATAATGTAGGGAAAATAGTTTTTTTTTCAAAACTTACAGAACATTTTTCATTATATAGTAAAAAATAAAAACCCCAGTGGTGATTAAATACCACCAAAAGAAAGCTCTATCTGTCCCTAAAAAATTATATAAAAGTAATTTCAGTACAGCATTGCATGACGGTATAAATGCCAGTCAAAGTACCGCAGCGCTGAATACTGAGAAATGGACAGGAAGGGGAGTGTAACACCCCAAACAGCAAGTGGTTAAAAAAATATGTTTCTGTATGTTATGTGAATGGGAACACATAACAGACATATATTACATTTTTGCTTTTGGGTTTAAATACACTTTAACATTTCTGTTATGTTTTTATTACTGTCTGTGACTCCACTGGGGAGTCAATAAAAACATTGACCAGCGCGCCGCTGACTCATCCCTGCTCCTGACTGGCCGCTGCGGGTTCTTTTTTTCTTCTTACTTACCTCGGAGACTGCCAGATGACCCCGCTCGGAGCGCCGCCCACTGGAGCAGCAGTGACGCGGCGCTCGGCGAGGTAAGTAAGAAGAAAAAAAACAAAACATAGCGCAAGCTTCGGCGCTAGGCTTCGGGGCATTTTACAAGTACTTGTCAAAATGCCCTGTATCGGGCCCGATTCCGATGCTAGCATCGGTATCGGGACATCCCTAGTAAAAATTATAAAAAAAACCTTTTCCTACTGATTTTAGCTGGAGTTTAGCTGTGTGAGAAGCCTGTGATGTAAGGGGGCATAGTCTCAGCAACATCCAAGTAGTGGGGCAATAAAGTTGAGCCTGTTTGGTGACATGACTGCCCTGGAACCCTAAGGCAGGTTTTATATTTGTGTGAGGCCTTCCAAAATTGTGCTTAGGATCTCTATGCATCTTTTGTGTTTTCTCTTTGATGTTTGTTGTCACACTCCTCTTCCTGGATCTCCTTTGCTTTTGTTGGTCCAGGAACCATGCAGAATCCCACCACTGACCTTGCCATCCTGGAGAGGATCCGCACCTATAGTCCGGGCAACATGCGTGAGCGGGTATGCCTGCAGCTGTTCGGGATGCCAGGACATGGCAAGTCCTCCCTTATCAACACATGCGTGTGTGTGGTCCAAAATGAAGACTTTAAAAACGTGGCCGGATCTGGGAAATCCAATGAAGTCATCACAATGGAGAGAAGAGATTTTCCTCTGGCAGATAAAGTTGTCATCACTGATAACCGGGGAATAAACAAAATGAGCAAAGAAGAACTGGTAGAGATAAGAGCTCAGTTCTGTAAGTGACATTGAAGTGCAACATTTGACTCTTAATATTTACGTCTCTGGCAGTTGGTGTATTTTTATTTCCCTCTTCAAGAGCTACAACCTCCTGGAAACCTTTTTAGCACCTGACATTTTTGGGTGTTTGGAAAGCCTTGATTGCGTTTTATCTGCTGGCCCGCACTGTGCACTGTGGTTCCTTCAGCCAGGACCCACATCACTACTATGTCCTGTACTGATGTAGGGGCTTATACGAAAAACCCCAGTGCACACCGGGGGACCAAGCACCAGACACTCTTGGAAGTGAGCTGCATGAGAAGATTGTGCTGGTAGCTGTAGCTCTACAAAACGGTTCAGATTTGCTGGTTGCTGGAGAGGTAGGTATTAACAGTCCCCTTTTGCAAGTTTGACAGATGTGTTAATTCTCATTTTTAGGTCATCTCCGAGGCCGAGATAGAGTGGAATGGGGGCAAAGCTTTAAAGAGAATTTAGATTACATTCTTACTTTCCTGCATCAGAATAAGGATGTGATTGTTCCAGTTTTTGTATACAGGTAACTGCATCTTTCACAGAATTCAAAGGACACATGTAAACACTGCACTACATCCAAGGGAGGACTGGAAAGCTTTGGCCTGAGGGGCAAACATGACCAGTTAGGCTTTTCATGGTAGCGAAATATCTCTATGGGCTAAAGAAAGTGTACAATGCAAAATGTGCCATGGTGCCTCAATGATTGGTGGACATGGTGAAAGGTGGGTGCTTCTAAGGATCTCCATTGGTGAGATATCTGACCCTCGTTGCAGTTGCCAATCTCAGTTTCTACAATGGATTTTGTGCGTATTGTCTAGGTTGTCTTACATCACCCCTCCCTCCCTCCCCTTGCCACACAAACAATTGTTAGGTCTTATCATGGCAGACATTAGCGGGAACCAGGATTTACAAAAGGGAGTCCCTGAGAAAAGTGATCAAGCATCAGGGGCCAAGGTACTCACATGGAGAGCATAATTTTCCCTAGCTGTTTCAGCACTCATAAGCTTGCCAACATTCTTGAATTCTCAGTTGGCCAACACGTGTGTGTGTGTGTGTGTGTAGTTGAGATAGTTACATAGTTACATAGTAATTGAGGTTGAATATAGACACAGGTCCATCAAGTTCAACCTTTGTGTGTCTGTGTGTGATTGTGCATGTGTATGTGTGTATACGAGTCCCCGTGTGATCTTGTTTTCAAGTGTACCTGTACCCTGTATGTTACGGTCTCTGAGGAAGGTATCTAAATGCTTTTTGAATGATTCAATACTCTCAGCTGATACCACTTGTGGCAGCGAGTTTCAGACTTTAACCGACCTGACTGCAAAAAAGCCCCTATGCTCCTTGTGGTTAAATCTTTTCTCCACCAGTTTTAGGTGGTGGCCTCTAGTCTTTGTTATGCATCACCACTAAACATTTTATAGCTTGAAACTGCAGCTCCCAGGAGGCTGTGCAGGAGAGAGGAGGAGACTTAGGGGTGGTGGCTGCTGTAGGCACTCAGTCTGGGACAGCCATCTGAAGAGGAGAGACCTGTGCAGCACTGTGCAGCACTGTGCAGCCCTGTGTAGGCTAAGACTGTGTGCAACAGAGCTGTGTGGTCACCGCTGATATACAGGGACACACAGGCTCTGTGCAGTGGTGTACAGAGAGACTGACCCGAGTTGCTGAACCGGAGAGGATCCGATCGAGTGCCTGAAGTGAGGTCCGGTGATGCGGTTATCGCAAGGAAGTCGAGGCCTAGTTGCGCGGCCGAACCAGCCGCCGGGGTGATCCAGCCAGCCCAGCTGAGAGAGAGAGAGGGAAGCCAGACGGAGCCAACCGAGATGACTGCAAGCATCCTGGATGAGTGAAGACTTCCTACCAAGGACCCAGACGACTTCCCATACTGTGCCTGAGCTGAAGAGGGATAGAGGACGTCCGGCATCTGCTATCAGTTTTCATTTTTTCCAACTGACCTGAGGAGTGGTGAGAGGCCTTTGGCCACATTGACAACCTGTTTGCTGTTCATACCTGCACTACAGTAAGGGCCCCAACGCCGGCTAGCTTAGGACACCACTACTGGCCAGTAGTCCAAGAAGGGTTGGGCATTGCCAAAGGGAAACCTTAAAGGGACACACACCCCATTCCAGGGAGGACATTTAAAGACAATTGGCCTCACATACATCAGTGCTGACAGCAGATAGCTACAGCTACTGAGTTGCATAGTGGCTTAGCCTGTTGCTACACATTATTGTTGGTGATTGTTGTCATTTCTATTGTATTACAGTTATTCATATCTGATTTGTCAGTAAATCTGCTATAAGATCAATTGAAGGTGTGTTGGTGTGCTTCGGATCCACGCTTTGGGTGGTACATTGGTGCAGGGGGATAGAAATATCCTGTTATTCAGCGGCTCCTTCGGGGGTGAGCGCTACAAGTACATTCCCTTTTTAATACAAGACAGAACTCTGCTCGCTTTGTTTGCTGCAGCCTGGCATTGCAATTCCTTATTCTATTATTATTCTTGCCTGTTTCTGACCCCAAAGTACATTACTTTACATTTTTTAACATTAAACCTCATCTGCCATATAGTTGCCCAGTCCCCTATTTTATCCAGGTCCTCCTGTAGTGTTATAGTGTCAAAGTCCGTGTCTATTACCCTCCCAATTTTAGTATCATCAGCAAACACAGAAACATGGCTCCCCGATATCGTTAATAAACAGATTAAATGATTAGATTTATTAGATGAACTAATAAATTCACATGAGTAACAATTCACTGTAAATAAGACCAGTTCACTCCATACACCATCTATCAGTTCATTCCTGGTACAGAATGTGCAGTAGGACCTTTGAAATGGGAAGTCTGCTCAATCGACAGTCCTACACTAGGCAATGGTTGATATGACATGCTATGACTGAGAGATGAAAGTTGGCCTAATGCTATTTTGACTGATCTTCAAGAGATGTGACTACACCTTGACCTTCAACTCTCTAGTAAATACATTATGAATGTCCCAGACCCATTTACTTGGTAATAAATGTTGCAGGCACATTTTACGCAGGCTACAGTTCTGTTCTCTGGATGTTTGGAATGATAGGTGCCCGTCACCTGCTTTTTAAAGATTTAAAGATTATATTTCACTAGTGAATGGAGAAATAGGGAAGTGGGTGGAGGGAACACAGGATACCAGTAGATTTGACTTAGAACAAGTCTTTTGGTTTTCTGGGTCCCTCTCTTACAGGGCTATACTAGCTGCACTCTTCACTTCATAGTGGCTCCTTGACAACTGAGGTTCTAGTGGTATCTTAGTCTTAATGTTCCAACCAGAACGGTTACTTTCCTACTCATTCAGTCATTCACCAACTCCATGTTGGGAACAACCAAAGTCTGCTTCCTCTAGGCCCAAATAGCACTACATGGCAGACAGTATCTTCGAGGGGTCCTGCCAGGAGGGAAGATGCTTGCAGCTTATCCTATACTTAGGCATTGGGGCTAAGATCACACAAAAATGCAAAAAAATAGTATTTTGCAAAATACTACAGCCCTACACTGGAAAAGAGGAAATACTGAACCTGCTCATCACAAAAGCCAATCAAGTTTAAACTTTTGTAATCCAGACTAGGAAAAGAAATGTGAATTCTATTTTTGCAGCTGTTTTTAAATGTGCCGTTACTGCCCTATTAGGAAGTCTTTCTAATTTGTTCCTCTCTTTCGATTGCCCCAGTGCTAACAGTCTGGTTACAGAAGAACGATACTCAGAGCTGGAACCATTCATCAGAGACGTTCACAGGATCACGGGTACGGTATCATGTCATTAGCAAGTAACCCCCTTTCCAATAGTTAGCCAGTGCTATTTTCTAATTGTAAGCAGGACTTGGGGTCCGGAGAAAGGCCATGATTCGGAAATTAAGGTTTGCAGAAAGATGCAGACAGATACAATTGCATTGGTTGCTGAACACTTTTCTGCAGGCCTCAGCCCCGGTTTCCCTCATAAAAGCTCATAAATATTTTATAGGTTGTCTTGGCAGACACAGGTTCTCCCGTTTTTACCAGAACAAATCCGAAGTTGCAATTTTTATCTCCTTGACAGTCCTTGAGAAGGCAACCGTCCACAATGGAAAAACAAATAACAGTTCTTTGGAGACATTTACCTAAAGTTTATCTAAAGCCATTTTTTAACGTTTTTAAATAGGTTTTTAGGCCCTGCTGGGAAGATTTACCCTCTCTATGTGTCCTAGTGACCATCGTCTCTGAAACATAAAGCATGGGGAAATTCAAAAATTTTAGTTATCATCCAAACAGGATGAGATTGGTGACTTGTTCTGATGACAACTATCTAAGAGGAAATTTCCCTTATTTTGGAAAGGTTACTTATTACTTCCTTTTTTTTATCTCCAGGAAGGAAGTGAATGTAATTCTACCCAATGGGACAGATAGCAAAAACATGGATGTGATGTTAGCAGCTCCAGAAGACTGGGAACTGTCACTCTATAGTATTCCCCTTCACTCCTCCCCCAGAAGCTGCATAAAGGGTTATGTATGGAGGTTAGGGGCGGAGGAGCTAAGCCAATCCCAGAAGAGGAGAAGGTTATGACATGCAAGGAGGGAGCGGCTATGCTAGGGAATTTACTCTCCTGGGGTAGTCCAGTAGTTCTATATCAAGTTCAAAGGCACATTGCAAATTAATACAAAATAATTTATGGAAATGTAAGGAAAAACATTGCAAGTAAGTCTTTAAAATACTTGATTTTTCGGTGCTTTTACATGCAATTTTTATAAGCCAAACTTCAACCTCCTATCCGTTACAACCAAGGAAAGTGCCATCTTAGCTAATATTTGGATTGCAGTTGCCGTGGAGCTGCACATGTGATCAGCTATGACAGCTATGAAAGTTTAGCTGAGAGTTGAAATAAGCACACTGGCAACCTTAACAGTTGGCACCCCCTAAAATAGCTGTTTTGGGTTGACATTCAATTGGTGGGTTAAGTATCTCTTTAAGTTGGTCATAGGGACTCTTTAATGTAATCGCTGCCTTTTTAGACTGATGGAGGTCATTCATTGTTTTTTCATTTTTATCTTCTAGGCATCTACCCAATTATTGTCCTTACCATGTTCCAAGATCACAGTACAGAATCAGAGACATATTACAAAAAATTTAAAGAAATTGGAGCAGAACACATCTTTCAGATAGATAATTACACAACGGAAACCTATGAGTGGAACCCTGAGACAAAGAGCAGAATTCTGAGGTTCTTGGAAACCTGCCTGCAGGAGGCAGATAAACAGATATCTGAGAATCGGATGACGGATCCGCAACAGGCATATCTAAAGAATGCAATGGAAATTATTGAGAGCAAAATGCAGGTAGAACTTGACCTCAAAAAGACAGAGTTTGAGAGAATGTGTGAGGCTAAAGATAGAGGAAGGCAAGCGGAAATTGAATGTAGAGATAAAGAGAATGAAAGACTGAGGGAAGAGTGTAAGGCCATGGAGGGGCAAATAAGAAAACTGAGAAATCGTCGTCGTAAATCCTGCAGTGTCATGTAAGCTTGTCAGATCTATCTAGGGGTCGCGGGTGAATAAAAGTGACACATCATTTGACTTTTGAGTACAATGAGTTTTAATCCATGAAGCAATAAGCCATAGCGGGGCAAGGCTGCACCCCCTTCATCAGGGCTCAGAATGGTGTATGTAATAGCAAGTCCAGGATACAGGGGGATAAACAATGTATTCTGACAAAGGTTAGTTGTGAATCTGTACAGAAAAGACTGTGTCTGGCAGCTAGTGGTTAAAGTGTATGTCTGGGCCAAATAAAAACAAAAAAATATATAGTATGTCTCTGCAATACATGCCCATTTCCCATGTTTCCTATCGCTAAAGACTCTGCAAACACAGAAAAATAACTATTGGTCTGCTGGAAATGCATTCAGCTCCTAAGTCCTTTTGTGGGATAACCACACGCAGCAATTTTTTGGGGCAGTATAGTGTCAGCCCTGCCCAACTTGCTTTTGCTACACTACCAAGATCAACCCACTCCCCTATCTCCACAACATAACAGCTAATTGTTCTGTTATGAATGATAAGAGATAGGAAGATAAGAACTGGTGGGGCTAATTACTCTCATTAAGATAACACAGGAGGAGGCAATGAGATCTCTCAGCGACGAGGAAGAAGAGGGCCAGTTAGGAGTAGGCAGGGTTGCTCTTCTCTTACAGGGAGGGATACGGGGTGAAGACAAGGAGTGTAGCATGGATTTGGGCTTAAGAAGAGAGTCAGTCATTGGTGGTGGTGTGTGCTAGTGGGAAATTAGGACTTGAGCTAGGAGGATGTGATAGACCTACTATCTTGCTTCCCCTTTAGGGGAAAGCCAATTGTTCTCTCCTGAGTGCGGTACTATCACCAAACTGAGAATATGAAATCCCTGTTGGTGGATAATGGATCTGGGCTTGGCCAGTCATGAAAAATGGAATGATATTTGCCTATTGAACTGCAACTTCCCATTCAATAAACAGGATTTAAAGATAAAAGTCTTTATTTCTATGGTATGGAGGGTAAGCCTATACATGGGGAAAAGAGACTTGAGACAGTGACTTCTGATCAGGAAACAGGTTGTGTCCTAGTGAAGGTAACTCAGCCAACTTGGTGGTGGTGAGATGGGTTTTCCAGTAACAATACACACCCTGTAACCTGAGACCCTGATATCTCCAATCTTGGGTGTTCATCGGAACCCCTACGGACTAGGTCTGTAACCACTGGAAGCTCAGGAGCTCCTTGTGAGTATGTGAATAAGTGTTTCCTTGTGTGGCCCAAATGCTGTGGAGTATGGGGTGAGCTAGGGTGATGGTACTTGGGTCCTGAGAGGAGAAAGATCAGGATGGGGTAAGGGGAATTGTATTGGCAGTAGTTCTATTTGTTCTGGGAGCAATCTTAGGAGCAGGAGAATACGAAAGTTACATTATTTGAGATGATAGAAGGAAAAAAAACAGATGAGGAGTTGGGGTGTAGTGGAAGAAGTGTGCATGTGAAACTGAGTGGGGCTAAAATCTGATGGAGACCCTTTCATATAATAGTATTATGCTTTACTAGCACACCTTCGTTAGTTAATAGTGGAAATTTTATTATAGCGATAAAATAGCCAACATTTTAGGGCCGCAGAGCATCTACAGCAGAAATTCTGCAGCATAGACAGCTTTATTATAGGAACTACAAAGCTACACCATCTAGGGTTTTTATAGTTGAGTGTGTCTGTGATGAATAGATGCTGCTCACTGTCTGTCCAGGTGACCACACAAGAAATGAGGGAATCTCCCTAAAGGATAAATAAACCCAACAGAAGATCTAGCATAGTTTTTTTCACCCTTTTTACGCTTACAAAAATCTTTTAAAAGTTTTCAGGTCTCGGGACGTTAGAGTGATCACTGAGTTGTATATATAATTATAAATAAATACATAAATAATAACATTTACACTAACATGTTGGAAGGTAAACAGATTTTAAAATATGGTATAGATCAGGTGTATACTGTATATCTTTTAAGACATTTAATGTGACCATTTAGCCTTCTGTATATTATGGTATAGGTACGTCTGGTATTAAACCGAATGTTATTCTCTTATACATAAGCCATTTTTATAAAGATATTTCCATTATAAACCAAATTATGAAAATTATATGAAACATCACCCTGTGTAGTTCAAAAGCCAGCCTGAAGACACTGTATATATTGTGGATTAACATACAAGACAGGTGTTTTATGACCGCTATCAGCAGGCCAGTATTAAGAGACATTTTGCTGATGGGTTTTACGTCATCCAGTTTGTCATTTACAACTGGGCTTAATTGTAGGGGTATTCAGTTTCAGGGCTAAGGAGGATTTATGATACTGCTAGGATTTTTAACATTTTCTACTATTTAAGTTTAATAGGATTTATGATAACCTGCTTGTATCTTGAGCTGAGCTGATGTTTTAGTGTGGGGGTTATATAAAACATGTCAGCTCTCTGCCTGGTCCTATAGATACAAGATTTGAATCTGATGGTTTTGTCGCAGACTTCTGGATTTTGGATAAATTAAGGTAGCACTGTGTTTAGTACGACTCCCCATTACCTTCAGCGGATCTCATTAATGTCACACTATTTCCATCTCTGTCAGATGTTAGCCCACCATGGGGGGCTAAGCAGCACCATATTGGGGGGTGCCTGCTATTCTTACTGGTTCAAACCCTAACATGGGTACCCAGCAGCACAAGATAGTGGAGGACTTCACCACCGGAGACATCGCTGGGGACGCTTGTCTGCTGGGGACAGACTTCTCAAAATGGGGACTGTCCCTGACAAAACGTAACAGTTGGCATCCATAACATACTTCTATCTGTACACCCCAACTTCTCCTCCCCTACTTTTTTCCCTCTCTTTTTCACTGTATCATCCCAAATGCTTTACTGTTTTTACCCTCCTGCTCATTTTATCCTCATCACTTTCAACTTTGTTGTGTTCGCAGCCTGAAATTGACAAAGCCCATCGTAGGCGGTTTTCCTGATTTGAACTACAATATCATGCCCTTTCCTCATCTCAATTACATGGGGTTAGGTATCATCCAGTCCAGATCAGGAAGAAAAACATAGTTGGGAAAGCTGATACCATTGCTTGGGATATACGTGCAGTGCACAGGAAGATACAAGGACAATATGATTCTACTGTGCTAATAAACTATACATGATCAATTGTGTTAGCTAGACATGCTAACTTCTGTGTGAAGTGTGCAATCTATGGAATTCAACACTAATTATCATCAGAAGACCCAGCACTAAAACTATAAAAATATCCCCTACCCCCACCACTCCAAATTAATATTCTATCCCCAAATAATGAATTAATTATATCTATAATTAACCCTCACAAATATCGAATTATGCACTCCCAATAAAACCTTAGTGCAAATTAATAACACTGGTCTACAAGATGAAAGCCTTGGAAAATAAAGTAGCTAAATTTTAGCAGAATTGGGTCACTAATAAAGGAAAATGCCTCCAATTTCAAGGAAACAGCTTCCGGTCAAAATTGTTGCAAAATAACTCAAAATGACGAGGGGGGATGGGCGATTACGCTCCATAACTTTTCTGCAAAATGTGATATAGCAATAAGAATGGTGCCACACCAATCATTATCAATTTATCTTTTTATTGATACCAATAACATAACTTTCCATTCATTTATTGGTTTTTCATGTAACATTTTCATGCTGTTTGCATGAAAAACTGACCAGCTCAAACATCAGATTAAACGACAAGGTTCCATCTTCATTCGATATCTAAACTGCGCTTTTTTGCTTTTCTCTTGTGAACTGCAGTAGAATCGTCCCTGGAGAGATTCCATCAGTAATCGGCAAGCATGGAAGGACTCCATTTCCCTTGGTATCTTTTCCCCATGTCTGCGATATCCTGGTGGAATCTCTCCCCATGCTCATCACTCACTGCCTCACAGTTCAAAGGGAAATAGTGTAAATGCGAGTGTAAGAAGTGAATTTTCAGTGACATGTTTGCACCGAGTGCTTTATAGGACCTAAGCAAATTGTCCACGTGCTTTCCATAGTCATCTGCCTTTCTGTTCCCAATAAACTCCCGTGCCTTCTCTTCCTTGCCTCGCAACAGACGATCAAACTTGGCATCTCGGAGAAGTTTTCCAATCTGTGGACCGACAAAGACGCCTTCATTGATTTCGGCTTCACTAAGTCTTGGAAACCTTTCATAGAGATATTGGAAACCTGGTTTGTCCATGGCCTTTACAAAGTTCTTCATCAGCCCCAGCTTTATATGCAACGGTGGTAACAAATTTTTCTGAGAATCAACAGGAGCTGGATTTTGAACATTTTTCTTTCCTGTCTCCCAGGACTGTGGTGATGGCCAGGCTTTCTTGGCATAATGAGAATCTCTGGCTTGACTGTCCCATTCACGGAGGAAACAGCAGTACTTCATGTATCCACCCTACAGGCCAAGCAACAGGACACCAACTATCAAATAACCACAGAGCTGCCGCTAATGTTCCTCATACTTTATACACTTCAGCAGCTGTTTCATGTTTTCGTATGTTTCTTTCATGTGGACTGCATGCCCGACAGGAACAGATGGCAAACCATTGCCATTGTGAAATAAAACAGCTTTTAGTCTCGTTTTAGATGAATCTATGAACAATCTCCATTCATCTGGATTGTGGGTAATGTTAAGGGCTGTCATGAAGCCATCGATATCATTGTCGGGAAGTTACGAGGCATCATGATCATCAGACTACTCCCTCCCTTGTAGGCAAATATACCCGCCCGTGTATAAATCTTTATTGTCAAATATCTTGAAAACTTTAGCTAACTAACCAGTACCTTTATCACCCGTTTTCTAATTCATCTCATCAAAATATGGAAGAATTCACACATTTTATCTCGGAGGTTGATAATTTCCCAAAATTTGTAGACCAGTGTAAGTAATTATAAAGTTCATAGAATATGTGCAGCAAGTATTGAATGTGTTGTGATATTGAAAGTCCAAAGATTCCAGACACCCGTGATCACACCCACCACCGTGCTCCACCTCTTTGCAGTAAACTCACCGAAAACCAATGTAACCATGTATACAAACAGGTCAAAGAACACTCACACTCTCCTCCTTCTAATAGCCTCCAATATAAAAGATGAACCTTCTCATGGGTATAGATCCTCCAATGCAACAATATTCCAGATCACATAGAGGTTTATACCAAAGAAGAGGAAACAGGGCTCATGGTGTA
Source organism: Nanorana parkeri (assembly GCF_000935625.1). NCBI lineage: Eukaryota > Metazoa > Chordata > Amphibia > Anura > Dicroglossidae > Nanorana > Nanorana parkeri. The sequence continues at coordinate 73,245 of NW_017309073.1, read as the reverse complement.
AAAACTAAAAAAATAGCAGAGAGTGCACTCACATATGGCTGTGGTATAACAGCAGGAATTTGTAAAGCTCGAATACAACTCCCAGCACCTCGATTGTGCAGCACCAACCAGCAGAAATTACGTCAGCAAGCCCGTCCATCCCGTTTCGTCTCACTCTCGCTTTCTCAAGAGTGAGCTCTTTTTGAATATATGAAGATCCCACCCCTATTACCCCACTTTATGCCCTTCTTTTTTCACCCAGGAATAAAACTCCCAACGAAGCTAATCTCCAATCTTTTTGGAATCTTCTTCCTCATCTCTACCTGTGACCAGAGAGGAAGGGAGGGGAAATCTCCCGAATGGGACCTTGAAGCTGAATTACTATCCCTAGGGATCACTATTCCATGGAGCTATGTTTCCTATATGAAAGGATGGTTGTAAACAAGGCTACGCAAGGGCCCGATTACATACTTGCACTTATGTATAGGTAGAGATGACGGAATCTGCCCAGGTTCACTACGTGAACAGTTTTACAAACTTTGCAATGATGTCAACTGAAATCAATGGGGAGGTCTGTCGGAAGTGTCCCTATTCTCCATCTGAGGTGGGAGGGGGTGCATGGATTATGGGGGAGGTTGCTGGCTGGGTGGCTGCGTGGGCCACCCGGGCTTCAGGCTGCCTCATTATAGGGGCAGCCCTGAGCTTTGTTATTTGATTTTGGTCATTTGTAGAGCTAATAAGCAGGGTATTGTCAAGCAAGGGGCATGGGAAGCCAGGCACTGTCATGGAGTACACGGACTAATGAAAAATAATAAAAAAAAGTGAATAAAGAAAACAAACAGCTTCATTCAATACACCCTGACAATATGGCTATTGTGATACCACCTTTTTATAGAGAGGGGGCGGGGTTATCCATTCCTTCCGATTATTGGCTGCTGTGACACAGCTGACTAGTGGGAAAGACTATGCACTGCATTATAGGGTGTTCATTATTTCAGACGGTTAACCTGTGAATCCTGCAGGCAAAAGTTTGAAATTTGCGGCCTTCGCTAATCCCCGGGGTTCGCCGCGAACTCATGGTAATAGGAAACCCAAACCTCTTCCTTTCTTATGCACATGTACTGGTTTCCTTTTAACTTACATCTATAACTTCATGCAGAATGCTCACAACATCAGCGTGTACAGCTACAGTCACCAAAGGGTTAAACTATGACCACTGGCCAGTACATAGCGAAACCCTTAGGGATCATGCATGGAAAGGGTTACACTCTGAGTGAACAGGTAACGCCCAGACTCTAAGCAAAGTCGAAGGAAATATCTTTCACTTTCACTAATAATTCCACTGGACTACATATTGTACATAGAGAGCCCGAGGCACAGAGGGACTGGTAAGGACTTTTTAAATCCAATTCAAAAAATATATGAATCTTGGGTGAAAGTTGTGTGACTGTCGGGTGAATACACTTATAAAACCGTGTGGCTTTTATGTATCAGTAGTATGGGCCTTTGTAGAACTGCACAAAATCTACTGACTTCCTCTATTTGACACGGCACTAAGGGAATCTGCTACAAACAATGGGTCTCTGGGATATGCACCGTTCTGTTACTTAAATAAACCAATTTTACAGATCGTTGCCAAATTCCCCCTGGGTGAGGCTGTAATATCACAAATTCCTAAAGAGCCGCCCAGTACAGTGACTTTGCCTAGACCAGGGGTAGCCAAACTCCGGCCCTCCAGCTGTGGTGAAACTATAAATACCATAATGCATCTCTCTCCGGGAGTCATGTACGTGAGAATTTTGCAATGCCTCATGGGATTTGTAGTTCCACCACAGCTGGAGGGCTAGAGTTTGGCTACCCCTGGCCTAGACTCAGATGATGCCATCAGTCTGCTGAAGGCAAAAGGAAGCATTTTCGCAGTCTCTCCCTCCCCCCCCCAGGGATCAAGCTGCAACACTGTAACTTTGTAGCAAGTCACAAGGTGAGAAGGTGCAGCAGGAGCTGGTCTGTGTCAGACATTTGTGAACACAGTCAAGAACTGCTTATCAAACAGTCAAACAGATATAAGAAAACTCTTTTAAAAGGTTTATTCAAAAAAAAAAAGAAGTTTTATTGCCGGGGATGCATAATACACTTTATTGTAAAAACCTGCAGTAATGGATATTGAGGCCCAGTTGAACTTTAAGTTTAAATCAGCTAAATAAATTCCAGGTGCAGTAAAATAAAAGGTGTATAAAGTAGGGCTGTGGAAATTAAAGATTAATTTGTCGATTAATCGTTAAACTTTTTGATTGATTAAAATTATTTTGATTGCTAATGAAAACACTTGCGTCTCCGCCGGCTTCCGGGAGTCCCGTCGGCGATCCGGTGACGACACGGACATTGACGTCACCGCACTCCTCCCCCCTTCCCCAAGTGGCTCAGTCGGCTAACAAAGGGAAGGGGGGAGGAGTTCGGTGACGTCGATGTCTGTGACGTCACCGGACTCCTCCCCCCTTCGTTAGCCGACGGAGCCACTTGGGCCGGTGAGTTTGCCCAAGAAACTTCAAACCTCAGAAGCAGTTGGCGAGTGCCAAGCAATGCGGCGGAGGATGGAAGAGTACGTTCCCGGTCGAGGTTTTACGAAAATTATCATCCTACTGATGGGAATGCTGGGCCATGGGAAGTCCTCCCTCATTAACAGCTGCCTGAGTGTGATCCGAGATCAGGAATATTACAATGAAGCCGGATCTGGGGATTCCGCGGGGCCCATCACCTTGGAAACAAAGGAGTACGGACTGGGCCCCTCTGTGTATATCGTCGATAATCGGGGACTCAATAAACTTAATACTGAGGAGCAAATGGAGATGGGATCCCAGTACAGTAAGTGTGAAGTACTATTTGTATCTGCTCATACCATAAAATCCTTATGTCTTCAGTTACTTACAAGGGTTATTCAAAAAAGAGTGAAGAGTTTGGAGAAGGCCGGAGAAGTGAACAATCTAGGACAAAATGGCTGATTTGTAACAATTCTCCGATTCGGCTCACTTTCCAGTTCAGCTCTGTTGTCCTAGATTGTTCACTTCTCCGGCCTTCTCCAAACTCTTCACCCGTTTGTGAATAACCCTGTTAGATTGCCACGACATTAACCCTTTCGTTTTTGCATTCATATATGCATGTAGGTAGGGGCGGGGGAACTTGAAATAAAAAAATTGGTGGTTATTAAATAAAAACGTTTTAACTTTATTTTTTGAAAACTTTTGTTACCTAAGAAAAATGTGACAGCAATAAAGTTAAAGAAGAACTCCATGATTTAAAAAAAAAAAATAACCCTTGCAGTGGGTCTACCTGCTCATTTTTCTCTATGGGATGGAATAAAAAAGAAATACTCACCTGATCCTTGGAACTCGCGGCAGTGACCGTTCACCTCTTCTTTGTTCCGTTCTGGCCATGGTATGTCGCTCAGCGTCATCACATCTAGTAGACCTGTATTAGATGTGATGACATCATGGGTCCTTATACCACCAGAGCCCAGGGGAGAAGAGGCTGTGGGGACCCATCTAGCAGTCAGGTGGGACTGAGAATCAGGTGAGTATTTATTCTTTATTTTTGCCCCTAGGCAAAACAAACAGTTAACCCTTGCAAGGGTAGCCCCACTGCAAGGGTTAATTTTTTAAAATCCTGGATTAAAATCTTTTAATTTCATTGCTATCACATAGGGTACTGGTAATGTGATAGCACAGTGGAGGTGACGAGTTCTCTTTAACTACTTGCTGACCAGGTGTTTACACCCCCTTCCTGACCAGGCCATTTTTCAGTATTAAGCGCTGCGGTACTTTGACTGACATTTATTCCGTTATGCAACGCTGTACTGAAATTAATTTTACACTATTTTTTGGGGACAGATAGAGCTTTATTTTGGTGGTATTTAATCACTACTGGGGTTTTCATTTTTTACTATATTAAGGAAAAATTACTGACAATTTAGAATTTTTTTTTAATTTTACATTATGTTATGAAACAATTATTATTACCCAATTTTTCAGTAAAATATAAAAGACGGGGTCACGTCGGGTAAAAAGAATCCAAACAGGTCAAGCCTTAAAATTGCGCGCACATGCGAAATCGCAAAAAAGCTACCATACCCAAAATTGACCATAGGCGATGCTTTAAAAGCTTTTACCGCTCATCAGTTTAGTGTTATCAGTGATTGATGGCCCTAGACTTATTGCTCTCAATCCGACGTTGGGGGGGGGGGGTTTAAAAAATAACTGTTTTGTTTTTTTTTCATTCTTTTTCATGTGTGACTTTGTTTTTTGCAACTTTTATTTTTTTTGCTATTTTTTTTCCCACTTAACTTTATTGTTATCACATAGGGGGCTAAGAAGCTTTGTGATAGCAAAGAGATGTGACAGGTCCTCTTTATGGAGACATCAGGGGTCTCCAAGAGCGCTAATGTCACCTAGGGACCCCTAAAGAAGCTGATGAAGCAGAGATCTGCTTCATCAGCTTCTCTCCAACTTCTGAAGCTGAAGAGTGATGCAAGAATGTGTAAGAGGGGACTGGAGGGATCAGAGGATCGTGTATCCATCTCCCTCTTATCCCCTGTCACAGAGCCCCCATGCTGCTCCCAGGCTCGCACCAGGCTAACAGGCCATCTTTTACATCCAGGAGGGGGGCTACTTTTGTTCCTCATGGTTCCTGTGTGTGTTGTAAAGTAGTCACCACTCCAAGCTCATGAGATTGCAGTCCATCCCGGGAGCGAGCTTGGAGCGGTGACTACTTTACAACACACACAGGGACCATGGGGAATACAAGTAGCCCCCCTCCAGAAGGGAGGACAGTGTCAGCACCAATTCAGAGATGATTGGAGGATCTACAGCCGAGTGATACACAAATAAGATACATTTTACATATTGCATTTATTAGATTCACTTTAAATCTTTTTTTTCCTCCAGATCTCAGCTTCAGAGAGCCAGCACATCAAAATTTATACTTTGGAGGACTTTGCTGTGTGTCGGCTCTCTACAATTGTGGATTGTTGCTAGGTCCCATAGAGGCTTTTGCAGCATGCAGTATAATTCTACATTTGACAACTTTAAAGTAATTCTTTTAGCTACATGTTTTTTCTCTGCAGGTAAGCTGAGACGCCTGGGAGAAGTAAAGTGGAACAGAGCCTTGGATGAAGTTTTTCAGCAGTTTATTGATAAAGTGAAAACTCCCCAAACTGAATTTTATCTGCCTGTTTTCGTGTACAGATAAGGTCCGAGACCACGGTCGTGCTACTGTATTTTCGCATTCAAGTTGATCTAAGCTCTAACTGAATGACAATTGGTTATATAAAGCACTGTGTATCATAAACAATTCTTTCCAGTAAAATATTGTTTTTACTTTTTTAAGTTTTTATCCCATCTCTGCACTGCTGATCTCCTGTAGCCTCTTCCTGTCTACATGCAATCGCCCCAGAGCCGCCTGTACAAAAACTAGCACTTAACCCTTGCAAGGGTTAATAAACTTTTTATATTTTCTTTTTTTACACACAGACCAAGCTGTACAGCAACAGCAATAGGGGATTGGAAAAACTATATACAGTAACGCTGCATTCAACCCATACAAATAAAAGGTGACCATAGTAAGCACCCCTGGCAGTGTTATAGTTTTTACCTAACCCCTGTCACAGTCAATACCGCAGGTATGTATTACCCACATACAGTACTCAGTATTTTCTGTAATAGTTATAAAAAGGAGAGAAGCATTTCCGGGCCACGTGCTGAACACAAAGTCACATAAAATGGGACACAGCAATTCACAGTTTTTACAAAATTCGGTGTAAAGTCAGACAAAAAAAATACATAAGATCTGTTTTGTCTCTTCCAGTGTACAGTGCTACTTCTCAGATCAGATCTACAAAGAAATAGAGCCTTTCATTAGACAAGCTCAGGAGATAACAGGTAACAATTTTTTCTTCTAATGTTTAAAATGCTTGGATTCAGGACACCAACTATACATTCAACTTCTTCACAGCTCTAAGTTTAGACCCACCTAAGAAGGTGCTCCACTTCCATCATTTAAAGCAGAATTCAGATATAAAAGACACACATGAATGCAGATCTGTATTTATTAATACATCACGATATGTATAAGTGTACTGTAAATGCCTGGATTTTTCTTCAGTTTTATCAGATGTAGCCACTGATTTTGGCTATATCCTCTTATAGCAAACATTTAACCCCTGGTGATTTGTGCCGGCTTTGAGTCCATATTACTACCCATTATATTGAAGTGCTGAAGAAGTGGGAGGCCTGAAGCCCATTGGCTGTTCTGTGCTGTCGTATGTGAGCCGATTCTATTAATAAAAGTCTTTGTACTCTCGAACTGTTTTGTTTGGTGCCCTCATTGGACTTTTCAAACGTGAATCTTCAATTGGGGGTCCCCTTGCTTGAGGGACAACCCGTTTTTGTCGAGAGCAATCTTACCAGAGACTTTGTGCTTTGTCAGGTTCTGACCGATCTTCTCATTATTTGAACCCAGCACCTCACTTCTACTTTTTCAAGGAATGAAACCAAGCAGGGGTTCTAATTCTTCCCTACTCTATCCAAATCATAAAAAATAGCTTCAGACACACTTTAACTTTAGAGTGAGCCGGGCTCAACCAAGTAGGATAGAAGGACAGGACTTCCTTATTAGGGAAGTGATGGGATGCCCCACCATGTGACATCACTAAACATACAAAGGAAGTTCCATGCTTATTTATAGATACAAATTCTTCCAGTTTAATGATGCAATCCCATCTCTAATCACAGGTATCTTTCCAATCATCGTTCTGACCAGGAGTACGTACAGAAGTGGAAACCAGACATTAGAGGAGGTCCACAATGCATTTAAGAAAATTGGAGCAAACTTTGTCATCCCCATCGAGAACTACACATCTACAAAGCCAGATCGCAACGAAACCACAGACAAGGCGGTTATGACATTTCTCAAAACCTGTCTGGACGAGGCTCAGCGTGCCACCTCTAGGAATAGAGGACCTCATGAGTCTGAATTTTTGAGAAATGCCGTTAAACAAATTAAAAAGAATGTTGAACAGGAAATCCGCCAACGTGATCAAAAGATAAAGAAACAGGCTGAACAAATACAATCGTTAGAGAAGGAACTTCAGACACTCAGGGATAAATGTATATTGATGTAAGGGCTTGTTATCTGAGTACTCAGACCAGCCTACTGGTAGATGCCAGAATTGCCAAATCACCAGTACGAGCTGGGAGTGGATGTCTTTACCTTTCTCTCTTCATCTGCTCAAATCTTATTGCACTGGAGGAAAAAATTGTTTATCTGCCGTCACAATTGGCGAAGCAAAAATTGCCAGCTCTTAAAAGCTGGGTATACACTGGTAGATTTTTCACAGAAATGTTCATATAAAAAAATCTCATTAGTACATTGCATAATTCCATCAGAGATCATTTCCAATGTCATTCGAAATTTTGTTTGACTTTTTCATTCGAGTTTCCCGAATAAAACCCTATTTACTATTAGAATTTTCCATGCTGCCCCTTTGTTTTTTTCTTCACTACGGTTGAAATTGATCATTGATTTGATCCCAATTACTATTATGAGATCAAATGAACGTTCTGAAAACTAGGAAATGCACCGATACAGATACTAGTATCGGTGCCAATACTGAGTATTTGGGCGAGTACGAGTACTCCCCCAAATGCTCTGATACTTACCCTCGATACCGGAACTTCCGTTCAAAGGAAGATTTGCTCTGACCACCAGTGCCGCGAGGGAACATGGTGCCGGCTACCTGGCAAATTAGGAAGCAAGGCTGCTGGTAATGACCCGCCTCCTGATTGGCTGGGAAGCTGGCTCCATGCTGATTGGCTGGCAAGCCGACTTCCCGACCCATCAGCATGGAGCCGGCCAAACAGCATTGAGCCGGCTTCTCTGCCAATTAGGAAGCCGGGCGGTTGGCACTGACCCACCTCCTTACTTCGTGATTGGCTGGGAAGCCGGCTCGATGCTGATTGGCTAGGAAGCCAGCTTCCCAGCCAACCAACATCGAGCCAGCCAAGTATCGCAACATAATGCAACGCAATGTAACACAATGCAATGGAGCAGTGTGAACTAGGCCCATTGACAATCATTCATTTTTCGGTGCCCGTTGCAACGCAACAAATCCGGTGTGAATGGGCTCTAAAGCAATTTATTGCCACCATTCTGTCTATTTTTGCAGGATTTTTTTCCCCACTGCATCTCCAGGACAAGAAGTGAAGGGAAATGTCCCCAATGGAACAATGACAGCAAAAAAATACCTATAGGAGTTTTGTCCCCTGCTCTATCCAAACGATAAAAGAAAATCTTCAGTTTTTTTGTTAAACATATTTATTTGTTATGAATGAAAAACAAAGAACAATTGTCGACTGTTACAATAATCTCAGCAGAAATAACAAACACAAACCAGACAGGATACAGAAACTAGTAATACCACGGGGTAAGGTGATCACATGGGGGAAAAAGTAGCAAATTCAGAAAGCAGAACTCAGTTTAGAAACATTTTTTATGCTTACCAGACAACTTCTAGGCATGTATATACCCTAAAGCCCAAATCTGGGCACAATTAACCTACCAGGGTTTTAGGAGTTATACATTCCTTTGCCTTTACAGCAACTCCTGTCATGTAGGCTTTCTTCTATATTAGGCAAAACTGCCCATTTATATGCCTGGCTTAGTACAGCTCCCACTGTACTTCTGAGTTGCTGAGATGTTAACACTGCAGGTTTCATAGAACTCAGCACTGTGGTTGTGTGTCCACTTCCCTCCACCTTTCCACTTCCCCTGCAAAGGAGCACATTTGGGTAATGTAGGAAAAAAAAGCCAGCATGACGAAACGTTGCTTTTGAGGCAAAGGCATTTGTAACTGCATTAACCCTGGTGTGTGTATTGTGCCTGGAGTTGATACTTCACCATACTTCAAGTGGATGCTGGTGTTTGGTACCACTGGTGTCTTTTAGGCTGATTTCACACCTATGCATTGAAGTAAAGAACACAGTTTACGGAGCATCACTAAACCCCAATGCGCAATACAGTGAGTGCCACGGTACCAGCACTGCAGCGCACCACACACACACACAAATACTGTGCCTTGTGGTCTGCCAAGTAAAAAAAAAGGGTTCTCAGGTCTGGTTTTTGTCCCGCTGCCATGTAATTGGCAGCTCATCCTAAATAAATGGGCTGTCTTCACACAATACGGGTTAACATAAGTAATACAACACATTAACACGCATGCAGTAATGCACTGGAATGGAACAGCATAGCGTGAAGAGATACCTATAGACTCCAGTGGTGAGCTCCCAACTTCATCCACCCGACATAACCACTATGAGGGTTTCTCATTCACTCCACTGCATTGTTCTATTGTGAAGACAGGAACAGGAATAAAGTAAAGAACTCTAAAAAAGATCTCATCATTGGCTTATCAAAGACTTATAAGAAGCTGAATAAAGATTCAACCAATTGCCACCATTCCAAATCTATGAAGTTTACAAAAAACAAACCTGTAGTAACGTTACAGCAAATATAAAAGGCAAAAGTACATAAATGCAGCACCAAGGTATACAAATCCTGACATTTGTGACCCTGAACCTACCTCACAGTCTATAAATAGGATGAACATTCTCACTGACCAATACTGAGGTGCAGAACCGGACGACTCATAGCTTCAGAGATGCATAAATGGTCACCTTGGCTTTCAGGGCTCCCGAGTCTCTTATGATGATATTTACTTGAAGACATTAGCACTATTTATGAAATGAATGAAGACTCTATTGATGACCCAAGGTGTTTCCTTTTGTTGTCATTGTCTAGGAAGACGGCATTCTGTAAAAACCTTTTCGGTAAACAAATTTCAAATCTTAACTGAACAGAATATTTTGTTAACTCTTCTCATCAAAATTCCCCCCTTCATGTGACCCCATGCAGTTCCCTTTGCTTTTACGTCTAACAGCACATGTACATTGAGCCTTTGTTCGTTCTTTAGTGTTCCCTCAGTCATCACACAGCTCTCTGTCAATCCCTAGATAGTAGCTGTGAAAACTCTTTGTAAAAATCAATATTGGTATAATCCCTCCTTTCCCAATTGGCTGGAATCACATTTTGCTGTTGGCTGATATCAACCAAGGAGGGATTAAGGAAAGTCAAGTGAAAGTCTATTTTTACACAGAGTTTTCACAGCCGTTATACAGAGATTCCTAGACAGCCGTAGCATTAAAAATAGAGCAACAAAGAGTTTACATCAGCCTCTATACACAAGTAGTATTAGACGGGAATGGCATGGGTCACTTTAAGCCTGTATTTTGCTACAGAGCAGACGGGATCTGTGAGGGGTCTCCTCTGGTCTGTTGCTGCCGCTGGGGTGGTTGGGATTTGCACTTAAGGTTTCTGTAGGGGTGACTCCTTATCCAAAGACCTTCACATCTTTTCCAGCTTCTCCAACTTTTCCTCGACTTGTCCTTCCAGTTACGTGTTGGGGAACTCCTGCATGAATGTAGAAGTGTCAAGTCGTGAACTGCAGGCTGCAAACATAATGCCTCCACTCATGCCCAAACACAACAGTCTTAGCATTCACTACTGTTATCTGTAACTCTGAAATATGTTTTCCCTTTATCCTTAGATATGAATTAGTGTGACTAACATCCCACATCAACATCAGTTTGATTCAGTAAGTAATAAAAAACATTATGAATTACACATTCATTTTAATTAGCAAATATAGACCCTCCAACTTTGCAAATCCCACATTTTAATTCTGGGTGGGGATAAGGAAACCTTTAGACCCTCCAGGGGTAAGGCTGTAACCTTAATTACACCGGATTTCTAGAACAAGGTAACCTGCCCCTGCTTTGCCTATATAAATGTTATGCACACTAGGGATATGCCATGTGTCTCCAGCAGTGGTTCTGCCTAATGGCTGTGGGTGTGTGGGGCCAGAGACCTACTGCTCCCCCTGATTAATAGTATAAGGCTTCATATAGCCCCTGCATTAAATCCCTTATCTTCCTCTCTGCACCTAAGTTCACTGTCCGGGACCAGGCAGGGCCGAACAATGAAGAACTTGTGAGTGGGGATGAAGTTAAGTATTATAGTGTGCAGGCTACACTGAGGGAGTGGGATATATATTTAAAAGGACAACTTCATTAAGAGCCCATTAAGACCCTTTCGTTGCAATACCACACAAAAAAAACAGACCAAAAAATGGACATGGAGCTTTTTTTTTCAACACAGCTTGCGCGGCGCACGGTAGTGCGCTACTGAGCATTGTGGGTTGCTGCATCACGTGTCAGAGCTGCATTGCCTTAGTGCATTGGGCATGTACTAAGGCAATAATGTGCAGTGCACCCAAGAGGGTGTGATTTGGCACTAAAAGTGAAGTTGCCCTTTAAAACATACAGCTACATTGTGTTTATATGAACAAACCCCATTGTTCCGTGTTGTAAGCAAGTATTGTGCTGTGTGGCTGTATTACCTTGTTCTGACTGACGCGTCCTGTAAGCCAGTAGCGCTGCGGTTTGGGGCTCTTGGACTATTGGGTAGCAGACTAAAATGGAAACAAAGCAGAAATGTACTAGGACTCTATAAGCATTTCTGGTATCACATCCATAATATAGATTTTCTTGTGCTTTGCTAATGTATGCCAAAGCCCAGGGCCGTCCCTACCTTATTAGCTGCCTGAGGCAGCCAAAAGAAGGGGGGGGGGAGCGGTAGGCAGGGTCTTTTTGGGCCGAGCTGCCAGCCAGGTGGGAAGCGGCGGGCGGCCGTACTGTCAGCCTTAAGGGGGGTGCTGTTAGTTGCTTGCGATGCTCCCCCCCCATCAGCCTGCCTCATTAAGAGCAAGCCCCCACCAAAGCTTATTGCTCCAGTATTTCTTTTAAAGATAGTTTTCAAGCTGTCTGTAGACATCTATCCTCCCCTCTACATTTTATATCTATGTCAAACTCCTTAACGTAAGGGGGAGGTGTACTGTGGTCCAACAGGGGAGAACTCAGGCAAGGCTGACAACACTGCTTGGGATTTCAGTGCAGCACAGACAGTATTGTCAGCTCATTACAGGAAGTTAGGAACTCACTTGATTTCGGCCAGATCAACAGTATTTTTCTGTACTTGCAGCATATTTAAAGGGAATAAAATTGGGGAAATGTGCATGTACTGCAGAGATGTACTCCATATTTTGCTCAGGCCTACACTTAACAAATGTATTTGGAATTGGGTACAGTAGTAAGGAATGTTAGGACAGTATGCTTCAATTATAAAAACAAAGAGAAGATCCAAAATGACATTCCATTTTGTCAACTTCCCCATTGCTCATTAATGGGAAGAGCAGAGTTCACAGCTGACTGGGTGTCTGAGCTGAGACAAACAGAAAGTACTCTACACTCACTACATGGTGTCTGGATATTCAGGTCTGGCAGCTCTAGAATGCTATCTACAGCCCTGGTGCCCAACCTGTGGCTCGAGGCTGCATGCAACCTTTTGGTACATTTATGCAGCTCCTGGGGCCCCTGTAGACAGTAGTCTGTGTCTCCCTATTCCAGTGATCTTTAGTTGTCTCCTGTAATGTGTCTGCAGTCTCCTAAAGAATGTCTTCAGTCTTTAACAGCAACTACAGCATGTTTGCAGTCTCTGATGACCTCTTGCCTCATGACTGCAGTCTCTGGTCATCTCTTGTAGCATGCCCTTAGTCCCTGGCCATCTCCTGTCTCATGACTGCAGTCTCTGGCCATCTCTTTTAGCATGCCAGTAGTCTCTGACCATTTCCTGTCTCATGACTGCAGTCTCTGGCCATCTCTTTTAGCATGCCAGTAGTCTCTGACCATCTCCTGTTTCATAACTGCAGTATCTGGTCATCTCTTGTAGCATGCCCTTAGTCTATGACCATCTCCTGTCTCATGACTGCAGTCTCTGGTCATCTCTTGTAGCATGTCCGTAGTCTATGACCATCTCCTGTCTCATAACTGCAGTCTCTGGTCATCTCTTGTAGCATGCCTGTAGTCTCTGACCATCGCCTGTCTCATGACTACAGTCTCTGGTCATCTCTTGTAGCATGCCCTTAGTCTATGACCATCTCCTGTCTCATGACTGCAGTATCTGGTCATCTCTTGTAGCATGCCCGTAGTCTCTGACCATCTTGTGCCAAATGTCTCCAGTCCCTGACAGCTTTCTGCAGGATTACACTCACTGGATATTATGTGAAGCCCTTTGGTGATGTCAGGGGCCACACTTCATGAGCCTTCCGTTATCAAGAGAGTTGACCACCACTGATCTATACAATGAATTCATGGAATATGTGAACTAGATGGTGGCACGAGCAATCCTGGCATGTAATGATATTAATTTTCAGGTTGCGCTTTATCTTTTCACTGGCAAAACTGTGCCGTTCTTTGAACTTATTAATCCAAATTTCTAAAGAAGTTTCCGGAAGCATGAATGTACCGCATACAGAGTTCAGTGGTGGCAGATAATAATGTATAGCCGGTAGGGATGCACCGATAAAAGCTAAAATGTTAGTCGTTCTGAAGTCACATTATGGTTTGTACCCGTTTCTCTTACCTAATAATGCTCTGGGCAATCACCACCAGGTTCTGCAGGCCAGACGTATGGGTTTGATTCCTTATATCTGAAATAAGAGACACGCACATTTGTGACGAGGTCATTCTGAGAAATGAAGAACACTGACATCATTTATTTGGCCTATGTAACGAAGGAAAGTTACATGAATGTGAAATAACGCTGTCTGCAATATTTGGGGATAATCACCTAACACAGATGTACTGTAAGTAGAAGGTTTGGAGCTACAATGATCAGAATTATTAGCAAACTCGCAGAACACATTAGGAGTCTTCATCAGGATTGTGGAACTAAGAATTGCACATTTTGTACACAGAGATATAAATGTTTTCTTCCTGAAACATGTGAGTAATATAAACTATGCTAAAGCTGAACTCCAGTTGGATATAAAATACACAAAGTAATGCAGCTTGCCATGCGTTAATAAATCATTAAATGTATTTTATTAAATGCAAGCAGTTTAAGTACCTGAATTGGACCTGGCATCAGCCTCTTGCAATCTCCCCTGGTACAGAAGCAGCACTAGAAGCTAATTATGTTTGCTGTTCTGCTTTTGTGCTGACAAGGAACATGCTGATACAAGGAGAGAGCAGAGTGACGCAGAGGGATGAACTCATCAGTCTCCTGCTTCTCCTCTCACAGGAGGGACAAGACCTACAAATGTTACTTGGAGAACAACTCTGGGCAAATGACAAATTAACCCTTGCAGTGGGGCTACACTAAGGGCTTGTTCACACCAATTGCGGTGCGTTCCAGAGCAGTAGCTGCTGGAGCGCGGAGAAATCGCACACTAAACGTCCCCCTTCATTCGCAGTGCGATTGGACGTGTGGAAAAACATTGTCTGCATTCCGGTCCACTGCGTAAGCAGAAAATAGAGCATGCAGCAGTTGTTTGCGTTTGCAGTGGACCGGACAGCAAGCAATGTTTTGCCAAGCGTCCGATCGCACTGCAGGCTGGGGGGGGGAAGGCTGGTGGGTGGCTGCAGTGCCATTGACTTCAATGCCCCTTCAGCCCCAGAACGAAGGGGGAAGTTTAGTGAGCGATTGCTGTGCGTTCCAGCAGCTACTGCTCTGGAACGCACTGCAATTGGTGCGAATGGGACCTGCAAAGGGTTAACTACTCATTTTGGTCTAAAATAAAAAAATTGTACTCGGATAAACTAGTAGCCTCTATCCCCCTCCGCTCCATCGTCCTCACATCTAATATACTGTATTAGCCGTGATGACTCACGGGTTCTTAGACCACCGAGTAGAGGGGGAGAAGAGGCTGCAGGGACCGGACTAGCTGCCAGGCAGGGCTGAGGATTAGGTGAGTATTTCTGCTTTATTTTTAGACCCTAGGCCAGCAGTGGCGAACCTTGGCACTCCAGCTGTGCCAAAACTACAAATCCCAACATGCATCCGCCTCTGTGAGTTATGTCTCTTGCTGTCAGAGCCTTGCAATGCCTCATGGGACTTGTAGTTCCAAAAGAGCTGGAGTGCCAAGGTTCGCCACCACTGCCCTAGGCCAAAGCGAGTGCTCAACCCTTGCAGTGAGGAGGGAAGCCCCACTGCAAGGGTTAATTCGTCAATTGCCCGGAGTTGTTCTTTAACTGTAGAATTTATAACAATGGCGATTTGATAAAGCAGGGGGCATGAGAATGCAGAAGCATGGCACCACACCCCTGATTAATTAGACCACAAAAAACATAAGAAATAACTTGGGGCTTTCAAGGTGCCAAGAACTGAATGACAATATGTATCTAAAATTCAAATTTTTTATGGATATGAATATACATTAAAATGTTTATAAAAACAAAAATTGCCAAGAGTCCATTTTGTTTGTTACGATCAAATATATAGTAATGACCTAGTATCATATCAATAAAAAGTGGAATTTTAGATACATATTGTCATTCAGTTCTTGGCACCTTGAAAGCCCCAAGTTATTTCTTATGTTTTTTGTGGTCTCTTTAAAGGAGAACTATGAGATGAGTGATTTTCACTCACCTCTTAGTTCTAGCCGACCTGTGACAATGAGACTGTCACAGGTCGGCTCAGTAGATCGGGAAGTGAGAGAACACATATCGGCGTTCGCTCACTTCTCGATCCTGTCACGGCCCTCTGCCGTGACAGGGGAGGGGCTGGATTCCCCCCCTCCCCGCTCCGATCTGGCGGAACGGACGGGGGAGAGGGCGGGTACAGCTGGCTCTGCCTCTAGATAGTCAGAGCCAGCTGTCACTCACGCAGCTGGGCGGATCTCGACATCGATGTCGGGATCGGCTCCGGTGTCTCAGTATACCGCGAGCTGTAGCTCTCGGTATACTGAGCTTAGGGTGACGGGAGGACGCTAGTTTGTGTCCTCCCGTTACCCTAAGGAGAACTATGGGGAAAAGCCCTGACCCCATAGTTCTCCTTTAACTGTAGAAGATTAAAATCCTGTGTCCGTGCCTGCCAGACAGCCCTGTCAGTAGACTGAAACAAACTTATTTTGAAATGTCTATATTTGTGTGTTATGCAGACTCATTTCACAATACTTTCACATTCACCTGCTTACCTTTAAAGCTGAGGGAGAGCTAAATGCGCACACTGCCCTGTTGCTGTGTGACAGAGCTGCGTAATACTTAGAACTGGGTGGGCAAAAATGCAAATCCTTTGGCAGGTAAAATAGCTCCCATATACTTATTTTATCTTTGTATTTTTTTGTCTGCCTGGAGTTCAGCTTTCAGCGTGAGCAGGTGAAAGTGGAAGCATTTTGAAATGCACCCGTATGACAGATATAGCTCATGGTTATAAAGGCCTAGCAAAATACGTCAGCTTCAGTCTATTCCTAGCCGGTAAAGAGTATCACTTGAACGTCAAGCTGCAATGCTTCTTCGCTACTATAACAGTTATGACTGATATCAGCAGCTCTATTGCGTAATACTTTTTTGTTTTTGGATTTATCGGTCCTTTATAAAAGTCAGCTTGGTCAATGTGAACTGTGCTGCCCTCTTGTGGGAGACCGTACAAAGTTTGGGAACTGCAGGCAACGGTCTTTAAAGCTGAACACCAACTAGGAAGTTTTTGAAATTATTATCATGGTACTTGCCCTTTTGGTGGGCAACCTGGGCTCACAATAAAATGAGTCTTTGAAAGCTCATTGGAGGGGAATTTATCAAAACTGGAGCAGACAAAATCTGGAGCAGCTGTGCATGGCCAGGGGCGTCCCAAGGCCGAGTGTCACCCGGAGTGAAGACCGGGTGACACCCTGCAGTGACGTCATCACGCATGTGCGGTCATCTAATTGATGCCTGTCGGTGGCCATCTTGGTGATGGACGCTGGCAGAGCTAGGAGGGGACGTTCACCCGGCGGGATGAGGTATGTTGCTAGGTCCCCTCCTCTCTCCTGACACTTTCGGGCTCTCGATCCATGACCGAGTGCCTGACTTTTTAGACTGTCAGTCATTTTGGTGTCACCCCTCTAATGGTGTCACCTGGGTGCGGGCCGCACCCCACGCGTGACGCCACTGTGCACGGCAACCAATCAGCTTCTATCTTCAGTTTATTCAGTTAAGATTTGAAAATGAAAGAGAGAAGCTGATTGGTTGCCATGCACAGCTGCTCCAGATTGTATCTACTCCAGTTTTGGTAAATTCCCTTCATTGTATTTTATTTCTGCCTGTAAGGCTCCATTCACACTGGAGTGGCTGTCCGTGCGTATGTGGCTGTATGAATACGCACGGAGCTGTTCTAAATAGAAAAAAACAATGCACTTTAATGTGCATTGTTTAGACTATTGTGTTTCGTACCGCGTGGCCCCCAAAATAGTGCATGCGTGATAATCTGGCGGATTCCGCACATTCGCGGCTTCATAATAGCCACGTACGAGCCGATTTTAACTTCAGTGGTCAACCTGCTACATCACATGGCCAATGAAGCCGGCCGATTGCAATTTTCGGCTAGCTATGGATCTTTTAGCGCTGGAGTTTGCCACTATTCATGAAGATTATGGTACAGCCCATTGCAAGCAATCAACACTAAATCTGGATCAGTCCATTGGTAGAGAAATAATCTCATCAGTAGATCCATTTGGTAATATGAGTCTTGCACAGAAAAACACATACACAGTTGTTTCACCAATGTCTGAAGGGGATGACAGATCATACAGGCGTTCCCCCTAATGCGGTCGAGATCCACCCAGCTGCGTGAGTGACAGCTGGCTCTGCCTATCTAGAGGCAGAGCCAGCTGTACCCGCCCCATCCGTTCTATCAGTCAGCGCTGGCGGATCAGAGAGGGGGAAATCTGACTGACAGTCACCGCTCTGTGCAGGGACATGATCGAGAAGTGAGCGAGCGACGGTATGCATTCGCTCACTTGCCGATCTATTGAGCCGATGTGTGACAGTTTCATTGTCACACGTCGGCTCAAACTATGAGGGTGAGTGAATTTCACTCACCTCATAGTTTTCCTTTAAAGTGGCATTGAACTCCGGATTTAAATGTTAAAAATACATTCAAGTACCTTAACCGTTTACATCCTATTTGTGTATCACTCGGCTGCAGATCCTCAAATCTTCTCTGAATTGGTCCTTCCTTCTGGAGGGGGGCTACTTGTGTTCCCCATGGTCCCTGTGTGTGTTGTAAAGTAGTCACCACTCCAAGCTCACTCCTGGGATGGACTACAATCTCCGTATAAATGAGTAAACTAAACATGAGATTGTAGTCCATCACAGGAGCGAGTTTGGAGCGGTGACTACTTGACTGCAGCGTACAGTATATCTCATTTATGATTTTGCCCATAGTTGCATTTTAACCTCACACATTAAACAAGTATTATCTTACATAGGCAGTCGGTGAGTTCTGTACATAACCGAGAGTGGGCCAGTAATCTCAACACGGCGTGACCCTGGGGCAGAGTGCAAAGAGAGTTGGGTTTGTTGCTGAGCATCGTACATGCCCTGATGTGGAACAAGACAAACAAGAGGCGGCGAGCTTTTCCCACTTCCAAGCCATGAATTTCGGAGTTTGAGGAGCACCTGCCAATCTGCTGCGACAGTTTCTGGAATTTACAACAAGGTATATGTATGAGCCACACAGGAAAACCGTGGGAGACCTAAAACATCTAATATCTCCCCACAATCTGCACATCTCCATATACAATTGCTAGAGGGACTACATTACCTCATGCTGATTGGGATCATCCTAACTTCATCTTGCAGCAACAGGCTACACTACAAGGCACATACACCTCACGTTTCTAATTTGTAGAACTTTCATGTAAAGTAACTTTTTCGTGTTTAGGATAACTGACCCATGAACAAAAGCTCTTTACCTGAGTCCACTCCGTGCGTTTGGTGCTGAGGTTGAGAGCTACAGGGCAATCGCTTTTCCTACAGACTCGTCCATGTGACACGATTGTTCGAGAATCGCAGCAGCTGGGAACTGATTACGACATTAGAATATAACATTATATATCAGTGAAGAAGTGATGGCAATGCTGACCATACACCTATGCAACTATGCAATCGTTTAATGTAGTGCTCATAGAAGACGTATATTACGTCTTGCTGGAAAATTAGTCCAATGTCACCATTCAATTTTGTCCAAGGGCTCGGGGCTGTATACCTGCAGTGTGAGACTATCTAAGCAGGGACGTGCAGTCAGGAGAGGCAGAGCCTCTCCTAGTATTGTGAAGAAAAAAGTATCAGCTTCAAGTCTGAAGCTGACAGCTTTTTCTCCATCCAGAGCGGCTTGTTATAGGTTACAGAGCATGGAAATCCTCCCCGCCGTGTAACCTGTCATAGACGGAGTGCTGCCTGTTATTTACAGGCAGTGCTGCATCCGGCTTTTGACAGGTAGTTAGGTTACACAGCAGCGGGCTTCCCCACTGCTTGTGTAACCTAACTTGGTGAGGCAAGAGCTGTCACAGCCTCTACTCTGTGTTAGAGGTGTGAGCTCTGTGGATGGTTTGGACCAATAGCAAAGCACCATTTGTCCAATTAAAAAAAACACACAAAAAAACAGCGAGGACATCGATCTCGATGCCTCACCAGTGACAAGCAAGTGAGGGACAGGGAGGCTCCTCCCTGTCTCCTCCCCCACACAGCTTGGTTACCGAGCTGGGCCAGAGCTTCGGCAAGATGGGGTGGAGCTTCGGCGGACTGGGGGATGCCTAACCAGACCAGAAGGCACGGCACGTCACTGTATATAAGGCATTTGCAATTTGCAAAGAAGGTTTCCCTCAGCTTGGTGAAAATTCACTTTGCAAAAGGTATGCACATGATTGGATGGTGGAAGTCAGCAGAGTTTCACCTCGTTCACTAAGCTAAGGGAAACTCCCCATGCAAAGTCAACAGTAAATCAACCCAATAGTCTCACCAAATTTAAAGGGAGATTTTATGATGTCACCACTGTGCTGCTCATTGTTCTCCTTGCTGAAGAGGAAGCTGTACCTGAGGACCGGCAGTGCAAGGATCTCCCTGCTTTCGCTTCATTCCTTCTGTGGTTGGTGCTTTCTGCACCTTAGCTACTGGCAGATTATCATGCTGCCAGTCATCAAATTACTAGGCAGCTCTGAGCCCTGCTTCCAAATAGAGATACAGTAAAGAAGAAGGCATGGTAAATTGATCATTGGGAATAGATCAGCTGCAGGGTGACCACAGGCAATACTGGTGACTAGTCCTTTGCCCAATGCTTGCCTCTGCACAGCTTATATTGTTCAGGTCCTCTTGGATAGAATCTATGATCAATCATTAGTTTATCCTCGGCTTGATCTGTATGAATGTCACAGATGTTCCAGCGCAGGCGGTAATATATTTATTATTCTACAAACTATCGTCAGTACATCATTGCAGTTACTGTTATCTTACTTTTGCAGGACATCCCAGCTCTGCAATACTTGATATGACTCAACATCGCCTCCATGCTGCGGCACAAAGGAAGTGCGATGTACTGCATCACGTTGTCTGCCTCCTCACATTCTTCACATTGGTGATGGTGGAACAAGACGACCAGCTGCTCATACAGGCACATGCACATGGGGCTGAAGGATAGCAAGGGCTCCATGATTTCCTGTAACGGGAATAAAACATTAGGGCCTTATAGTGAGAAGGGTGTTGTTACAGGTGATATAAACCATTAACTATCAAGGTACATTGTATCAGCACATATCCTCACAGCATTTAAGTGACAGATCCAGCAGCTGGCACTGTTTGGGTTTTCTGACAGCAGCACGTGCAGTGCTATCAGAATGCCATAGGTTGGGGGGGGGGGGAATCATACATTTTTGTTTCAGGAAAAAAACTGTGTATGGTGTCCGTATGGCCAACCTTAGGCCCTTTCTATGGGAATTGGACTGTTATCATTGAATATCAAGGCACAATATGATTTATGTGCCCATTAGGGATGCACCGATACCGGTATTTCACTATCGAGTACCGATATTTTGCTTTTGGTACTCTCTGATACCAAGAACCAATACTGGTGCTTCCGCTGGCATGGAGATGGCTACTCGGGCAATCAGGAAGCCTGGGCGGCGGGTAAATTACATGTTGTTTGGCCGGCTTGATTGTGATTGGCCGGGAAAAATGGCTTCCAAGCCAATCAGCATTGAGGAGGCTTCCCAGCCAATCAGGAAGTCGGGCGGCAAGTAATGAACCACCTTCTGGCTTCCCGATTGGCCGGGAAGCTGACTCCATGCTGATTGGCTGGAAAGCCGACTTCCCAGCCAATCAGCATCAAGTCGGCTATTCGGCCGGGTCTATGCTGAATGGCCGGGAAGTTGGCTAATCAGCCAACCCAGGCCAATCAGCAAGGAGCCAGCAGTTCGAACTGGATGATTCTGATTGGGATGGAAGCTGGCTTCCCCAGCCAATCAGCATGGAGCCGGCTTCCCAGCCAATCACGAAGCCGGGAGGCAGGTCTTTACTCACCGCCCAGCTTCCTGATCGCACGGGAAGCTGGCTCCATGTTCCTCTACGGCACTGCCGGTCAGAGGAAATCTTCCTCTGACCGGAAGTTCTGGTATCGGGGAAGATTTGGGCGAGTACGACTAGTATCAGTATCGGTGTATCCCTAGTATCCATAGTTTGGTTTACTGTATCTCCCAATGTACACCGATTGGAGTGATGTACCATCATTTCTGCATCTATGTTTTGCCGAGAAAGAAAAAAAAGAATAAACAACATATTTAAACAAGGTGAATTGTGACTTATAACATTAGAAGGCGTGTAGTAAACTCTAGAATAATACAACATGAAACATATAATATCCTTCTCTAACATTCATCGATGTTTCACCAGTTTTTTTTCAAGCCTATTAAACAGAATGAGGGGAATTTTTAAAACCGGAACAGACACAATCTGGAGCAGCCGCGCGTAGTAACCAATCAGCTTCTCTCTTCACCTAGAGCTGAAAATGAAAGCTAAAAGCTGATTGGTTGGCACACACAGCTGCTCCTGGCTTTGGAAATCCCCGGTGTTGTGTTTATTGGACCAGAAAAACTGGTTTATCATGTACAAATGTAAAACAAAAAGTGAGTGTCTACGGCTGTGACTAGGACTGCAGCTTCATAATGAGGAAGGACGGGCTGGAACCCCCTCTCAGGTTTTTATGGCTGTCTATTTATCTCCTCCAACTTCAGGAAAATTCCCAGAAGTCACCAGAACATCCATCCTCATTCTGACATATTCCCTCTACTGAGGTGACAACATTGTTTCCTTTTCTCTCATTTTATGTTCTGGTGACAGTGGATGGTCTCAAGCAGGACAAAGACAGCAATGAGTACCTGACAGGTGTTTATAAAGAGACCCTGTCACCAGCAGCCGAAGGATCTAGCCGTAGCTTCGGCTGATCCTTCGGCTAGCTTCGGCCCCAGTAGAACCGAAGGGCTGCTGTACGGGCTATTCAGTATAGCCCGTACAGCTCCCGAACTTGGCCGAGCGGCTCAGTCGAGCCGAAGGCATATGCCTCAGCTCGACTGAGCCGCGCTGAAAGCCATTGGCCCGGCTCGTTTCTGGTTACCTGGTAACCAGGAACGCCATCTGTCATTTCTCCGCCAGACGCTCTGGGAGTCTAATAGGCTCCCGGCCGCCCGGGAGAGAAATACTTTCTCACAGAAAGGTTCACTCTGCTCGATGCAGCAGAGTAAACCTTTCCCTGCTCCTTTTTTTTTCTTCTGACGGCAGCCGTTGGCTGCTGTCAGAAGAAAAAAAAGAATCCCCATAGGAAAGCATAGCTAGACTCCTATTGGCTATTTCAATTTGCAATAGACAATTGCAAACTAGCTATTGCACTCGCCCATTGGTGCTGTCAATCAGCAGAGGAGGACCTGCAGTTCTCCATCAGGTCCCCGTCTGGTGATTGACAGCACCAGTGGGCGGGTGCAATAGCTAGTTTGCTATTGGCTATTGCAAAGTGAAATAGCCAATAGGAATCTAGCTATGCTTTCCTATGGGGATTTTTTTTTTTTTTTGAAGGGCAGCAGAACCGCCCGGCCAATAGAAAACAGTTGGGCGGAGCTAGCTGTCACTGCTGGCTCTGCACAATCATTTTCTATTTAAAAAAAAAAAACTTTTAAAACTATTTTTCTGTTCTGCTCGGTACCACAGAGAGACCGAGCAGAACAGCCGAGCGGCATTCGGATATTCACTCACTGCTGTTCGCCATCTATAGAAAAAGACCGAACAGCAGCGAGTAGCCTGCCGGAGGTTCGGCTTAGCCGATCCAGATGCTGGATCGGCTGAGTCGAACTCCTTCTGCACTTTGGGTCGGCCGAACATGCTGAGCATAACTCCTAATTTTTGAATTTTTCTCTAGTGTAGTCTTGGAGCTCAAAAATATCGGTACTTGTACTCGTACTTGTACTGAGTACTGTACTTGGTATCTGTGCAACCCTATTTATAATATATAAAAAAAAAAGACATTGAATAATGAAATGAAATGAATATTTAGATCATGCCATTGCTAACTAAGGCCCCATTCACACTGAGCGACATGAAAATCGCACGATTTTGAGCGATACTGCGCGACGAGCGATATTGAGCGACGTGTCGTGTGACTTTTTCCTATTGGGCTATATGCAATCAGGAGCAATATCGCTTGAAATCGCTCGAAAAAAGGGTCATGTAGGAGCGACAAGCTACCAGCGACGAGCTACAAGCGATATTGAGCGGCGAGATGTGAATAGCTCCATTGAAATGGATTGGAGAAGCTACATAGAGCGATATCGCGCTGAAATATGAGCGATAATCCTGCAAAAATCGCTCAGCGTGAATGGGGCCTAAGGCCCCGGTCACATGTAGCGAATTATCGCGCGATTTCAGCCTCGATATCGTGCATTTTTGCCGCGCGATATCGAGAGAAATTGCCGGCCAATGCTATTCAATGGAGCTGTCTTAACTCCATGTCGCGGTCGCAAGTCGCTTCTACCGGACCCTTTTTTCGGCGGATTTTGTTTTTTTTCCATGGAGCCCGACGGAGAAGGTCGCGCTACCGTCGCCCCGAAAGTCGCGCTATCCCGGCCGCTGCAAAAGGTATGTCGCTACGTGTGAATGGGGTCTAAGGCTTGTATCCCCCATAGTGGGGAAAATAGATGAGCACGTGTCCAGACTCCAGAACACTGTATAGTGTGGCACAGCTATATCCAATTCTGTATAACTGCACATGTCCAGACTCCAGCTGTCACTCGAGTGACACTCTATAGCATGACTAGGTAAGCTTTGGCTCTTCAGCTGTGGCAAAACTACAAATACCACCATGCCTCTGGGAGTCATGCCTGTGGCTGTCAGGGTCTTGCAATGCCTCATGAGATTTGCAGTTCCACAACAACTGCAGGGCCCACCTCTGCTCAATAGTATCCCCCTTCGCTCTCTCCCCATGGCAGCTAAATATGAGGATATGTAGGGAGGTGAATGGAGGGTCGAAAGAGCTGGGCCAGCACAGACACTAATTAGACAACCCCAGAAGAGGAGAGGGCTATGATGTAAAAGAAGCGAGGGGGAAGGGGGCTGTGCTAGGGAATTGACTCTCCTAGAGCTGTCAAACTTTCTACCAAGTTGTAAAGCACATAGCAAATGAATAACAAATCATTCATGGAACAGAAACACACTGCAATTAGGCATTTAACCCTTTAGTTGCCACCGATGTATGTCATACGTCGGCAGCAGCGGGCTCCTTCCAACAGACTCCCGGCGGCCTGTTTATCTGTGCAATGCCGACTGTCCGCTTTGCACCGGAAGCGTTTCGCCTGCTGTAAAGCCACCTTATTGCTTCCAGGGGCCGTAAAAAAATTGCCCCCCCCCCCCCCCCCCTATCCGCTCCAAAAAGGGTCCTGCTGTAGCGACACACGACCCGCAACAGCAGGACCCTTTGCCCCATTGCAAAGCATTGAAGAGCGATATCGCGCGGTAAATAGCCGCGATATCGCGGAAATTACCGCGCGATAAATCGCTCAATGTGAACGGGGCCTTAGACTGGGACGCCACTAAAAGTTCATGTGCGTGTAAAGGCGTCCCAATACTTTTGGCAATATAGTGTGTGTATCAAAACAACAAATACAACTCTGTAAACATGGAATGTGAGTTTGTAAACAAATATTCTGTTCGTATTGAAAAATAATAAAACATTTGAAGTAGAAGCCGTCAGGCTCTGAACTAGTCAAATCATCTGCGGGTGATGTTTCTGTAGAGCTTCACCTTATTCACAGCAATCCCCCAAATCTCTGCTACCGAGAATGAGGAGCGGCTGTGAGGGATACCTGAGCGCTGGGTGTGTGTGGAAGGTACATGGACACGCCCCCTTCGCTCCGCAGCAAGCGGTTTCACTTTCATTTCTGGCACAGTGCGTTTCATTTACAGGACCGGGGGCGGGGTCAGAACATTCAGACGAAGCCACAAGCCAGCGGACTTCATAAAACAGAACCGGGGGCGGGGTCAGAACATTCAGACGAAGCCACAAACCAGCGGACTTCATAAAACAGAACCGGGGACGGGGTCAGAACAATCAGACGAAGCCACAAACCAGCGGACTTCATAAAACAGAACCGGGGGCGGGGTCAGAACATTCAGACGAAGCCACAAGCCAGCGGCCTTCATAAAACAGAACCGGGGGCGGGGTCAGAACATTCAGACGAAGCCACAAACCAGCGGACTTCATAAAACAGAACCGGGGGCGGGGTCAGAATATTCAGACGAAGCCACAAGCCAGCGGACTTCATAAAACATGAAAACCTAATCCGTGTGTCACATGTCATCTCTGATCCGTGTGTTACATGTCATCTCTGATCCGTGTGTCACATGTCATCTCTGATCCCTATGTTTCATCAATGAGTTCCTGGGATCACACAGGGGGGAGGGGGGAGTCAGCACGGAGCTCAGGATGCATTGTATCTTGTACTAGCATAGAACCGGACACATCAGCACCGGGGATCTGGGTTCAGCTCTCTGATTGCTGTACTAGCATAGAACCGGACACATCAGCACCGGGGATCTGGGTTCAGCTCTCTGATTGCTGTACTAGCATAGAACCGGACACATCAGCACCGGGGATCTGGGTTCAGCTCTCTGATTGCTGTACTGGGATAGAGCCGGACACATCAGCACCGGGGATTTGGGTTCAGCTCTCTGATTGCTGTACTAGCATAGAGCCGGACACATCAGCACCGGGGATCTGGGCTCAGCTCTCTGATTGCTGTACTAGCATAGAGCCGGACACCTCAGCACCGGGGATCTGGGCTCAGCTCTCTGATTGCTGTACTAGCATAGAGCCGGACACATCAGCACCGGGGATCTGGGCTCAGCTCTCTGATTGCTAAAGAACAGATACAATATAACAGCCCAGTGATAGGTACGGAGGAGCTCATGGCTGCCGTGTCCTACCAGCAGAAGACTAGAAGGGGATATAAAGAAACAGCTTACAACTGCTGGGACTTGTAGTTCTCTACAGGCTGCGTGCTGTGGATGAGGACACTGAGACTTCTGGGACATGTAGTTCTGTATTGGTTGGGCACATGTCACACATATTGAACAAGCTGTAATGTGTGATCTGTAATAACCAATCAAATGCTTCCTTTCATTTCCCAACTTGCTTGAGTAAAAAGGTAGCCGGCACCTTGTTGGGTGACACCGATAACACCGTGATTGAAATGATCAATAAATAGAACTTACTGTTGTCGGAGCGGACCGGTGATCAGGCTGCTGCTGCCGCCAGCGTCTGCAATGTAACTTCCGGGGACTTCCTGGTGACTCACTACAGCACAGGAAGTAAATCCGGATTCATTTAAAGTCACATTAAGAAGGAAAAGTGACACAGGTCCCCTTCCTCATCCTCAGTCCTACCCACAGTCCTGAGGTCCCAGCACCCCCATTGTATACCACGAGTACCGTACCCAGGACCCCCACACTGTAACCAGGACCCCAGCACCCCCATTGTATACCACGAGTACCGTACCCAGGACCCCCACACTGTAACCAGGACCCCAGCACCCCCATTGTATACCACGAGTACCGTACCCAGGACCCCCACACTGTAACCAGGACCCCAGCACCCCCATTGTATACCACGAGTACCGTACCCAGGACCCCCACACTGTAACCAGGACCCCAGCACCCCCATTGTATACCACGAGTACCGTACCCAGGACCCCCACACTGTAACCAGGACCCCAGCACCCCCATTGTATACCACGAGTACCGTACCCAGGACCCCCACACTGTAACCAGGACCCCAGCACCTACCTGTACTGTACCCAGGACCCCAGCACCCCCACACTATACCACCTGTACTGTACCCAGGACCCCAGCACCCCCACACTATACCACCTGTACTGTACCCAGGACCCCAGCACCCCCACACTATACTACCTGTACTGTACCCAGGACCCCAGCACCCCCACACTATACTACCTGTACTGTACCCAGGACCCCAGCACACCCTTAGAAATTAACATTTACCGTTTCTCCTTCCTATCTACAACACTCCAAAACGTAGGGTAGAAAAGTTCGGGGTCACTGCAACTCACTGGTTGTAGGAGGCGGGTTCTGTTACCTTGGAGACAAGTCCCAGCCAATGGGCCATCAGTACTTCATACGGGTTCTGCGCAGTCGACCTTCCCATGCACAATGTCCAGCGAGTACCAGGGACTCAGGAGAGAGGCTGGTCATGTGACTCACCCGTTCTGCCTGTAGCCCCGCCTTCCCAGCTAAGCGGAGAGGAAGGTGCGGAGGATTTTTTTGGGGGGGGGGCTCCGCGTGTTAAAATGTCTCCCTGAGGGGTAAAACATATCACCACAGCCCCATGTCCCCTCAGACAGGCAGAGCTGATGACACGGAGTGATTTCTTCACTATACTTCTATTACTTATTGTGATGGCTGTCTGCTCTGAGGGCATTTCCTGTCATGTCTGCTCCATTATCTCAGCAGCGTGCTGATTGTGGCTCCTCAGGTAAGTTCTTGTCACATATGGCACCTCTTTGGGGTAGTATTTGCCCCATTGGGTGACTTTTTTTCTTTAAAATTTCTGTCACTTGTTCTTTGTGTGTAAATTGTCACGTCTGAGGTGAGGTATTTCCCTGTGTTTTCATCATTCCCATCACTGAGGGAATTTTCCTGTCAGGGGACAGTTTTTGTTTCAGCTTTATGTTCATGAGGTCAATTTGGTAAATCTTTCCCATTTGCGGTCCTTACCGCCATAAATATTCATGTTTCTGAGGTACATATGGCACAATTTTCCATCAGACGGTCCTTACCGCCATTAATATTCATGTTTCCAAGGTACATATGGCACAATTTTCCATCAGACGGTCCTTACCGCCATTAATATTCATGTTTCTGAGGTAAATTTGGCACATTTTTCCATTGGCGGTCCCTACCACCATTAATATTCATGTTTCTGAGGTACATATGGAACAATTTTCCATCAGACGGTCCTTACCGCCATTAATATTCATGTTTCTGAGGTAAATTTGGCACATTTTTCCATTGGCGGTCCTTACCGCCATTAATATTCATGTGTATTAGGTACATTTGGCACATTTTTCCATTGACAGTCCTTACCACCATTAATATTCATGTTTCTGAGGTACATATGGAACAATTTTCCATCAGACGGTCCTTACCGCCATTAATATTCATGTTTCTGAGGTACATTTGGCACATTTTTCCATTGGCGGTCCTTACCGCCATTAATATTCATGTGTATGAGGTAAATTTGGTGCTTTTTCTTACTGCCATTAATATTCATATTTCTGAGGTACATATGGAACGATTTTCCATCAGACGGTCCTTACCGCCATTAATATTCATGTTTCTGAGGTACATTTGGCACATTTTTCCATTGGCGGTCCTTACCACCATTAATATTCATTTGCATGAGGTAAATTTGGTGCTTTTTCTGACCGCCACTAATATTCATGTTTCTAAGGTAAATTTGGCACAATTTTTCATCAGACGGTCCTTACTGCCATTAATATTCATGTGTACTGTTGTGGAAATTTTATTAGGATGTGTTTTTAGTGTATTGTAATGTTTTGTCATTAGTCTCTCAGTGTCTCGGTAAATAGACGCTGGGGGATTAATCCATTGGAGGAGATTTCTTATGCGCGGCGGAGCAGTGTCTTCTTGGCGAATGTATGGACGCCGGCTGGGGCCCCCCGTGCAATGCATGGATTTATTGGCTTGCGTGGATACATTTGTCTTGAACGCAGTATATGAAAGGAACGTGCGTTTGTTCTCTCTGGGGTGCCTGATCAACACGCCTGAGATGACATAACGTTGTCCCTGTGAATGAGCGCGCATGAGAATCCTAGTAACGTTATGTGGCATTGCTCACTGAGCAACGTGGGATAAAGTCACTCCGGTGGTCATTGATTGTTACTACATGTGAATTGTTAGCTGACTCCTGTTCACTTCCTGTCTGACATCACTTCCTGTCTCGCTGTTTGAGACACCCCTTCCTGTCTGACATCACTGCCTGTTGGGCAGGTATAAACAATAAACATACCTGTGCTCAGCGCTCTTAGCATGGGATTATCGAGCAAGCGACATCTGTCTCCCTGACTCTACATGACTCTATAGAAGGGAAATACTTCCAGTCCTTGCATAAAGGAGCGTAGTACAACGGGGGAAATTCTTTGTGTTTGGCGCAGCTTAATGCGACATGGATTTGTGCGTTGAACCAAGTGAATTTCCATAACAGTACGAGGTAAATTTGGTGCTTTTTCTTACCGCCATTAATATTCATGTTTCTGAGGTAAATTTGGTGCTTTTTCTTACCACCATTAATATTCATGCTTATGTGGTAAATTTGGCTCATTTTTCTATTGGCAGTTCTTACCTCCAATATTCATGTGTATGAGGTAAATTTGGTGTTTTTTTTTTCTATGGGTGGTCCTTTAATCCATTAATATTTATGTCCTGAAAAATGTATTTTTTATTAGGTATTATCTTTCAAGCTAATTTGTATACATTTTTAATTTAAAGCTTGCCAAACGAAGGGTTTGCTTTTCAGGAAGTCCCCTTGCTCCCCCAACATGAATGGCTTTAGAAGGGCATTGTAAACAAACTGATACTTCGGTCCGCCATGCATTCGGGAGGCTCTGGTGATGTCATCGCGCCTCAAGGCTGCCCCCTGGGATAGCTGCGTGCTTGAAATCCTTTTGCAATCGGCTGAAGTGCGTTCCCCCAGGAATTGGAGCAAGGCACGGTCATGTCACCTGTGCCTTTTGGAAGCGGAGCAAACACAGGCCAATGCATATAACCATTTCCGGCCGATCTGTTTGTTTACAAACAGATCGGCGCGGCACATTTACATGTGCACATTGCACATTGCGCTGTACATGTTACATATCGCTGCGAACATCGCAGTGAGAGCAATAATTCTAGGGTCATCAATCACTGATAACACTAAACTGATGAGCGTTAAAAGCTTTTAAAGTGCCGGCTGTGGTCAATTTTGGGTATAATAGTTTTTTGCGATGCAGCGGGTGTGCAAAATGTTAAAGCTTGACATGTTTGGTGTCTACTTACCCGACGTGACCCCGTCTGTTATATTTTACCAAAAAATTGGGTAATAATAAACGTTTTATAACATAACGTAGGGATAACAGATTTATTTTCAAAATTTTCTGTACTTTCTTCATTATATAGTAAAAAAAAAAAACCCACAGTGGTGATTAAATACCACCAAAAGAAAGCTCTATCTGTCCCCAAAAAATGGTATAACATTTATTTCAGTGCAGCATTGCATGACGGAATAAATGTGAGTTAAAGTACCGCAGCGCTGAACACTGAAAAATGGCCGGGACAGGAAGGGGGTATAAACACCCCGGTCAGCAAGTGGTTAAAGGAAATTCTCTTTTTTTATTGTTACCCTTTAAGTGATGCTAAAATCACTGCTCCTTTAAAAATGGTATTTTGTAAAAGTTTTTTTTCATTGATTCCTGTCCCCCAGGGCAGTACCCGGACCCCCTACACCTTTTTATGGCCAATAACTTGCATATAAGCCCTCTCAAAGGCGACAATTGTTTTTGACAGTACTCCCATTGACCTGCATTGAGTTTGAATTCAAACTTTTTGGATGTTCTGAAGTTCGAATTCGAACTGAACACGGGCCTGTTCAGCTCATCACTATTCAAGAAGTGACGGGCTGAGGGAAGGCAGCACTCACTACATAAAAGGGATTTTTTACAAGTAAGCTTTGATCGTATTATCAGACACAACTCTAGTATGTATTCCTATTAAAATCCTGATGATATAACAGGAGAGTACAGGGGTAGGCAAATTAATATGGAACTCAGGAGCCAATCCCTGAGCCGGGAGGACTTTTTTTATGGGCCAGCCACATTGATATCAACTAGAGAAAACCTCAGAAGTTGGGTGCCAGCTGTATTTTGTAAGTCGCATTGGCTGCCTGACTCCTGGGATTTGTCCAGCCCCGGAATAGTATATGCCGGGACTTTAGAGCTCTATTAACCTCCCTGGAGGTCTGATTATCTCAGTTTTTTTTTCTATTTTATTTTCGTTTTTTTTCTCTCTATATTTTTTACTTTTAAATTTCCCGCCGGTTCTGCCCCCCTGCGACGCAAGGGACCGAACCCGGAAGACAGATGCCGGCATCGGCTGGAGAACACAGCGGGGCTCGTGAACAAGGCAAGTGACGCTACTGTGTAATCCCGAGTGTGGCTAGTGACGCTACTGTTTAATCCCGTATGTGGCTCGGGGTTACGGCTTTTGGTACTGAAAATTAACCCCCGAGCCACACTAAGGAATACCGCCAGGAAGGTTAATAAATAAAGATTAAAAGAAAAACAATGAGATGGTAGTTTCTCTAGATTCCATAGTAGTGCCTACAGACAGTAGGTGGAGTATGGCTGTGCTCACATGATTCAGCTGCCAAACTACATTGTTCTAGACGTGCAAATTCACATCCGGTGAGCTTACATGTATAAATCCATGGAATACAGCAGGCACTGGCTCAGATGGAGATTAAAGAATAGCTACCAGCCAGGAAAATCTGTCCCAGCCAATCAGTTCTTCCCCTGAAGAGGTTCAACCAGTAGACGTCTAGGGAGGCTTATAGACAATGCGGATATACCCAAATCTGACAGCTGAGTCCGGCAAACATTCCCAAATAAAGTACAAATGGGGCATTTTTAATACAGACCTGAAAACACTGATCAGAATTCCGTTTTCTTCAATCCCTTTAAGCCAATACAAATCTTATGTGAGTGATGGATGTAGCTTTAACAAGCGTTGAGCAAGCCTCTGCAAGGATCCTGGAAACTATTGGGCTGAACTCTGCAGATCTTAACTCAATATTTGGCATATATCTGCTGAATGTGATGCTCTTTAGGCTGCCATTTAAAGTGTATCTCTAGGCACAACCAAGTTTTGGGTTAGATTCAGTTTTGGATATATTCAGGAAGGTTTAGACCCTCTCTTGCTGTCTGTGTCCCTACCGGAGAGATTCACCCCTCGATTTGTACTGGTGAGAAAGAAAGTAAGGGGAAATAAAAAATGTGCTTCTTTTTTATTTGCTTCCTTTTTGTTTGGTAACTAGACCATTGGACATGTTTTGTTATAGCTGTTAGATAGGTGCAAAATAAACCAGTTGATCCTTCCAGAAATCTTGTAAACTGATCACTTCCTGTGCTGCTTGCGTTGCACTGTTATCAGATACATCGTTCTCAGCCACCTCTTTGAACTAGGAAACCCCTCTCCCCTATTTTACGGAGAAGAGTTTATAGGGAGATGTTCCTATTCTTTTCCTAGTGTGACATCACTGCTCCTCCATGGGTCCAGTATGATGAGAGAGTGTTTCTACCCTAGGACAGGAAGTGTGTTACTGGCAGGCTCAGCATGTGAAAATAAAGGAAAGAAGCCACCACATCTAAAGACTGGTAAGCTGCAATATATTACATTTTGTTCTTTGTCGTAGATATGTTTGTTCTGTTTATATTTATATTGATGTTCATACCCTGTTTCCCTGAAAATAAGACCTACCCCAAAAATAAGACCTAGTACTATTTTTGGGAATTGCTAAAATATAAGACCTACCCCGAAAATAAGACCTAGTTGTGACCAGTCCCAGGGCCGGTGGTGGCATAAGGGGGAACCTGAAGAGCCGCGGGAGAGAATCAGCGGTGCCAATGAAGCCAGCACTAGAGGAAGTGAGGCGGCAGTGGAGGGAGCAGAGCCGCATAAGCTGATGTTTCCTCTATAGCGCCGGTTCCTGTCACAGGCGGAGTGATACCAAATGCACTCCGCCGGTGAGGAATCAATATTGAAAGTGTGCTTCGCTCATTCCGGTTACCAAATTGCTCTTGGAAAGGTACGGCACCCCCTGATTGCCCTGATCACCCTATTATTAACTTTGCCATTTTGGATTATTTCATTTGGATTTGCATTAACCTTGGATTGTTATACATTAAAAAAATAAATAAGACCTACCCTGAAAATAAGACCTAGTGTGTTTTTTTTTTAGTCAAAAAAAATATAAGACAGTGTCTTATTTTCGAGGAAAAAACACGGTACATACAGTACACACACACCATAACATTTTGCTATATTTAAACCAGTGGTTCTCAACCTGTGTAACCTCAGGACCCACATTTGTCCTTAGTCATTTAGTTGCGACCCAAGTCGCATTGCAATGGAACACACAGCATTGTGGTACCGCGTGTTTCGGTGCGCTGTGGGTGGGGGGTGCGTTTGGGATGCCATTCAAAAGATCCACCGAGTCTCCATACCTTACGAGAGCTGGAGTTGAGCCTTAGCCTGGGGTCCAGTGTGGGCTGCTGTGCTATGATTGAGCTCCATCCATATGTTCAATACTTGAACAGCTCCCTTGCGTGCCCTGTAGAGGTGTCGGGAGCCACAATGTTACATCACTCCGGTCCAGACACCTCTACAGGACATGCAAGGGAGTTGTACGTATGGATGGAGCTCCCTCACGGCCATAGCCCCAGCCCATCCCACCTCAAGCAGACACTCGGCATCGGGCAGCATATTTTGAAAGGCTGCTTGGCGAGAGAACAGACAGGAGGAGGCTGAGGAGCCTCTCACCTAGCCAAGTGGGAAGCCCACGGCGACCCACTGACACGACCCACCAGTTGAGAACCAAGGATTTAAACTATATAAACTATAAATGCAGTAAACATATTCTGCATGGACCACAGTGTAATAACACAGACAACAGACATGAGTTTAACTTATTGTTTAATTTTAATAAATAGCTAGAACAGTTTTCCTTTGGTTTTCTCGCTTCCATTTGTTTTCTTTGCTACAAGCTGCAACTCCCACAGAGGGCTGGGGACAAGATAACATGATGCTGCGATTTACAAAACACTGGCTTGGTAACTTTCACTGATGGAGGAGACACTGGGGGGAAAGAAAAGGCATTCTTAGTCCTGGTATACTCCAGCTGGGTGATATTTTCCTTCACTTGTACGCGGAATAATTGAGGCGTGACAGGGAGGGAGTGCTATAAAAAGGGGCAAAATTGGAAGCACAACTTTGAAGGCACTTGGAAAAAAAAAAACAAAACAGAAAAACAGCCCATCGATAACCCAGCCCTTGCCGTCGGACCTGGTGGACACCAGGAGGTAAGGGCTTTGGTAAGACGGATGGAAGGTTGGCAGTGATGTGTTTCAGAATATCGAGTTGAGACATCAGAAAGGGACAGTGTAACAGAAAGTCTTAATGGAGGTTTGGGCTGATATCTGACTTATTTCAGTAAAAAGCTGAATTCCTTTTACTGTGGTTTTTCTGTCAAGAAAGGAAGAGAAAACAAATGATTAGAGACTTGCAGTGTACTTTAAACCAAAGCAGTTGTTTAATTTCTTGTACTGGGATGTGCATCTCACAGAAAGCTTTTTCAAGTGTTTGGTATGCAAGACTTTATTAGGAACTGTTTAATTTAAAGGTCAACTACACCCAAAACTGATATTTTTTTTAAGCGGACCTGCACTAAAAAACTGAAGATTTGCTGTCTTATAAGTAACATCTAGAAATGTGCCTGAGCATGATGCTGAAATATTCAACTTTTGTTTCTTTTTTGGATTCCTTTTGGAAATAAGAGCACTTCCTGTGCCTAGTCCCTCCTGTACCTTGAGCCTCATAGCTTTATGTTTGCAGTGGGACCATTGAAGTCACTGCTGCCTCTGACCGCTAGTGTTACCACATTGGTGCTTAGATTTGGTGAAGTTATCACTGTGCTGCTCACTGTTCTCCTTGCTGGACAGGAAGCTGTACCTGGGGACCGGGATTCCCCTGTTTCTGGTTTATCCAATATGTGAATTTGTGCTAAATCTACCCCTCCTGCTGTTTCTTTAATATTAATACCCCATCAGTAAATCAGCAGCTCTGACTTGAAGAAGCACAGTCCTTTGCATCTACCAAGAAGGCCGCCTTATTACAGAGACTGATTTAATAGATTAGCTAAGCATGTTCACTTTGCAAGGGAATTTTTACTTAGCTTAGTGAATGAGGTGAAATGGTACTGAGTCCTTTCATCTAATATGCCATCTAATATGCCATGGGGTTGTTTTTTTTTTCGTTTTTTTTTCATTTTTCTTGCATATTTTTTGCAAAGTGAATTATCACCATATTCATTAAGGTAAGTGGAAACTCCCTTGCAAAGTGAACACACTTTATTGCTTCACTAAATCAGCCACACAGTATGACAGAAGGCAGGACACATCAGGAATAGGGAAAAGATCAGCTGCTGGGGAGTCTACAGGTAATTCTAGTGACTAATCCTTTGTCCTCTGCTGCCAAGTTGAATCATATGCTGGCTTCCTATATTTCCCAGGAATTCCACGGGCAATAAATTCCCCCCAGAATTATCGGTTCCGCCCGGTACCCAACAGCCATTACAAAGCCAAGTAATGATGTCACACTCGTGAAATAGATTCACGCAAATGTGCAGTAGACAAACAAATCCTGCAGCAGAGTGACACCTTCTATATGGCTTTTTTGGAAAAGATGGGAGGTGGGTTTAGAGTCGCAATCTGCAGGAAAATCTCTTTGTTTGAGTCACCAAAAGATTTAAGAAACTAGTTGGCGATTCATCTTACCATGCCTGCCACAAAAGTGAAATGATTCATATGTTATTTAAATGGTTATGTTTTGCAACCTAGCAGAAAATATTTTAAAATGATCTAAGGCAGCCATATACACAGCGTACATTATATATTAGAGATGTTCAGATACCAAGTACCGTACTCGGTACAAGTACAAGTCAGTGGCATCACAAGGGAGGGGCGGGGGGTGCGGCCCGCACCCGGGTGCCACCATTGGAGGGGTGACACCAAAATGACTGACAGTCATTTTGGTGTCACCCCTTATGGAATGTCGAGCACTCAGTCACGGACCGAGAGCCCGACAGTGTCAGGAGAGAGAAGGGGACCCGGCGGCATACCTTATCCCGCCGAGTGAACGTCCCCTCCTCTCTCTGCCGGCGTCCATCACCAAAATGGCCACCGGCAGGCGTCAAAAAGACCACCGCGCATGCGGTAAGGAGCACACGGAGCTCCCGGGATTTGTACATCTCTGTTTTATTGTATGATTTTGTTTTTATAAATATAACTAAAGGGATGCACTGATACCATTTTTTCAAGTACGAGTACTGATACTTGTCCAAGTCCTCACAGATACGAGTACTGATACATTTTTGTTTATTGTCATGTGACCGTTTTTCTAAAACAATACAGACTAATGATTTCAGGACAGTGGTGGAGCGTCAGAGCCCGGTCCCAGCTGCAACTGCCGCCACCCTGGTAGTTCAAGGATCAGCACTGATATCTGAACTGGTATCTGAGCATCCTTATTATATATTAGCTGTATTGCCTGCAGTAACCAATCCTAAGTTCCCAACATGATTTAATAATACTTGTTAGAGAAGTGAAATAATTATTTGGCTGATCTGGGAAACACAGGCAGTGAACCTTTTCAGCCACGCGCAGCAATTTGTACTTTAGTAATATACCTAACTTACCTGGAAGCAGAGATCCGCATCCCATCAACTGAACTGTATTTTTTTATCATGACAACAGAAACAAATGATACTTTTTTGAGAACAAAAAAGTCTCCCACTTAACATATTTTGAAACAAACTCAACAATCCATCTTTTTGTACTCAAAACTTGGTTTTGAATCTGCCCAATTACCTTTTTTTGGTTGTACAAAAATAAAGCTGACAGCAAGTACATATGATACAATTTTTGTACCATATGATTGCTGAGAAATTGACATTTGCAACAAACATAGATGTCGAAGACATTGCCTTGTGCTGTGTGTATGCCTAGATCACAGATTGTAGAACAGGCCACGTTGCTTTTCAGTTCTTATAATGGTTGTATAATGACATGAGAGACAGAATAGATGTGAACTTGAAATAAATGGCACATAGCGTAGATAATGAAGAAAACTAGACAAATGGGAAATCCCAGACAGCAGAGAGAAGAGGAATAGGTATGATCAGAGCATTGTTAATCATTTCAGTCTGGATAAGGTGTTTCTATGGAAGGGAGTTATTGTTTTAATTACAAGTTTTAGTGAACAGTTTAGTCGTGTATTGTTTTGTGGAAAATATGTAAAGGTTCAGTTTGAATTGCAATTTATTGTGTTGGGAGTTTGAAGTGTCTACTGCTTTAGTAGCAGGGCCGGATTAATAGCATCATGGACCTGGTGCTGTTGGTCAGTTGGACGGGAAGCAGCAGAGGCTGCTCTCTAATTAGGCAGCCACATATTCCTCACTGGTGCCCCATGAGCCGCCGGTCCCTCTGCCTGATTGTGTTCAGCCCAGATTGCCATCAGGCATACTGAGGCGATCTGAGCCGTCCGGGCCTATTTTCAGTGGTGGGCCTGGAGCAGGCGCTATAGTAGCCCCTATGTTAATACGGCCCTGTGTAGTAGATGTGCTACGAATAGGAACTGGGTGACGAAACAGACAAGACTTATTTGGAAGACATATTGTAAATGGCAATAAGTTAGGTTACAAATGACAGACAATGGAGCAGCACAAAAAGGTGAATGAATAAGGGTAACCGCATGCAGATGATAAAGACAAGAATTCTGTCAATACATGCAATGTAATGGGATACCTGTTAAACAACAACAACAGGGAAGTGGTAAGGAAAGATTTATCCTATGGGAGAGGATAGAAAAATACTGGTTTAATATGAAGACATTTAATGGAAATGGTCATTAGTTGTTTGTATAACTTAACAAGACTTAGCATTCAAACAGTGATACATTTGCTCCTGTATGTACAAAAAAAAAAGACCTTTCTGGCCTTAACATACTTTATGTTTATCTTGATCTATAATATTCAAATGTATCAGCATAAAAATGCATGGATTCTTTTATCACTGTTTGATTTTATTGCACTTCTGGATAAGCTCTTCAAGGAACTGATCAATAATAGTGAAACAATGATAGGAGGATATTGTTTAGGTGACACGAATCCTTCAGGTATGGACAACTGTTGCTGAATATTGTGATTTGGTGATTTTGCCCAATATGAATGTTACAGATCAGGTTTCTATAAGTCACCATTGCTACAAATTAAAATGATTGTACTTACCTTCAAGGTAGTTACGGGCAACGAATTTCAAAAGCTCATCAATTAGGATGACAGGGAAGGACATCTTTAGTACAACAAGCCACTTAGTCACATCTAGAGGTGTTAACTTGAAGATCATCTGAGGGATGGATAAAAAAAACCAGAATGAGGCAATGTCCTGTAGGATCTGTAATAATTGTCTGAACTCATGCGAATAGCAATTCATTAATAAGGAACATTTTGTTTTTAACTTGCAAGACTAATACGTGTTTGAAAATACTCTTACTCTGCAACTTTGAACGAAATATAGCTCTGGTTTCATATTAAAAGGAAAATAGCAGGTTCTTCTTGATATATAATCCTTTATATATAAATCTTTTTATATCATTCTGAATCTGATTCAAGCAAGATGTTGGATCCTTGGCAGGTTCACCAACTTGTTCACCTTTTTGCAGGATGGGATTTATATGTAATTGGAACAATGACTGGGAAAGATAGGTGCATGTAATTGATAAATGGTTTTCTTTTCTAGACATTATATTGTAAATGATGTGTTATGTGTAACAGGATTACACTTTAAGAACATTAGTTAAAGTCAAGATGAATTATTTCCGATATCTACCATTTCTTATTGTACTGTATTACTCCCCTGCTCGCCTATACGCGAGGAGGTATACAGCCCTGCCTCGAGAAACTGGTTTCCTCGGGTATATCAAGTGATTATGTACATGACACCTATCTCTTATCCGATATACAGTAATGCCACGGACTTTGGCCGGAGACGGCAGGTCCGTGCTTGTCACGTGTTTCCTCTAGCCTTCTCTCTTGCTACTTTACCCTCCTAATATTGTATGTATCGTCCTTTAATTGGAAGTATATTGCTGTGATGTTGCCATGTCTGTGTATGGATATCCCTGTTTCTTAAAATAAAGAATTTGAAAACAAAAATAAAGATTAATTGAATATATGCTGTAAAAACTCACACAGTCTATTATTTCTTAGCTAAATGATACTTATTATACAGTATTATAATCAGTGCCTATAGCCTGGTCTTCCTTTTATTTTATGAAACTTAAAGACTTCTACTCACAGGCAGAGGGTCAACATAGAGGATAAGGAAGTGGAGGGACATGGAGAGGCAGATGGAGCCCAGCAGCCACATGTTGGACCATGGGGGCATTCTGATCAGAGACTGGTTCTCTGAAAGACTGTAAGAAGTAAAAAAGAAAATAAGGTCTCTTTGTGTCCTGTTATTATCCAAGGATATACTGTGAGAAAACAGAAAAGAAAAAAAAAACTTACCTGTTCAGAGCATTGCACATCTCAATTGTGACCAACACAGACAGGGCCATGGTCATTGGAACTGGAGACTCAAAGATTTCACATTCATGACCATCAAAGTCAGGATTGTCTTCTGTGCACTGCATGAAGTGGCTCTGGAGGTAGAAAGGTAGTC
The DNA here is from genome assembly GCF_000935625.1 of Nanorana parkeri. Classification (NCBI taxonomy): domain Eukaryota; kingdom Metazoa; phylum Chordata; class Amphibia; order Anura; family Dicroglossidae; genus Nanorana; species Nanorana parkeri. The sequence goes on along the minus strand of NW_017309073.1, from coordinate 33,188 downwards.
GGAAAAATTGCTTAACATTCCATAAAATAACAATATTCAAGCTGAAGCTTTTCATATATTTCCTCCGTTAAAGTTTTCTTCAATTAGTAATGTAGAGGTATACATTCCACAGTGACAAAAACCGTCTTTGTAGAAATCATATTATAATATGTAAAGTATTTGTGAAAGGAAAAACAGAAACATATCCTCACCAGTTGGTAGAAAGTGACCTGAGGTCCATCTTCAGCAGACATAAACCACCAGACAGCAGCAGCAACAGTGGCTGCACCAACATAACCTGCAATTTATATGGTTATTAGCACAAAGACTTATGACAAAAGAACAAAAAAAAAAGCAAACTGCTCACTTTAAATACAAAACAATGCACCATACCTCCAATAGCCATGTAACGGAAGAAGAGCCATCCGCTGATGAGGGGCTCCTTGGGGCTACGTGGTGCTCTGTCCATGATGTCCAGATCAGGGGGGTTGAAGCCCAGGGCTGTGGCAGGCAGACCATCTGTGACCAGGTTCACCCAGAGCAGTTGTACGGGGATCAAAGCCTCAGGCAGACCCAGAGCAGCAGTCAGGAAGATACTGTTTGAGACAAAAATATGGACTTAGAAGTGGAGTTTCCAATTAAAATATTTGAGCACTGCAAATTCTAAGCAGCATAGTGACTTAGTGTGATGGGTGAACCAAAGTGTTACAAAATAGGTTCTAAACATGACTTGACAATTAGCCCTTTATTTGGACCAAAACTTGGAGTCTCATTTAAATCTCTAAAAGCATCCCTCGGACATAGTGTCTGAAACTGAAAAACTCACCAGACGACCTCTCCTACGTTGGAGGAAATGAGGTAGCGGATAAATTGCTTCATGTTGTTATAGATGGCACGGCCCTCTTCTACGGCAGACACAATGGTGGAGAAGTTATCATCAGCCAACACCATCTCTGAGGCTGACTTAGCCACAGCGGTACCAGAGCCCATAGCAATACCAATCTCAGCCTTCTTCAGAGCTGGGGCATCATTTACACCGTCACCAGTCTGGCAGAAGAAGGTAATATATAATGTTAACATTTTTACAGCAGAGACATTCGGTTCATGAAATCTGTCAGAAGGAATGACGTGTTCAAAAATCTCCATATCATTTATTCACATACCATAGCTGTAATCTCATCGAAGGATTGCAGGAACTCTACAATCTTGGACTTGTGAGATGGCTCGACTCTGGCAAAGCAGGAAGCACGCTTGCAGGCTTCCCTCTGTTCTGCAGGAGGCAGATCATCAAACTCACGACCAGTGAAGGCACGGTTTGACACATCTTCATTCTCACCAAAGATGCCAATACGACGGCAGATGGCAATAGCTGTGCCCTTGTTGTCACCAGTGATCATGATGACACGGATGCCAGCCTCACGGCAAAGCTGGATGGAGCCAGCAACCTCTTTACGTGGGGGATCCAGCATACCTACACATCCAACAAAGGTCAGGTCAACCTGTGGAATAAAAGTTGAATTAGCTGCAGCAGTAATGTGATAACTTTGCATTTGAACAGAGGACAGGTTCTACTATGAGATACTAATGAGCTGGCATGTAGATGAGTTAATTTTTAGATTTTTAATGGTGTGGCTTTTTATTGGCTATGACTTATTTTGAGGTATTCTTTGTGCTTGTGACTCCTGAAAGTTCTCTACAGACACGAGTCTGTTATTGGGAGAGCATATATTGTCTCATGATCTTACTTACACAGTGTTAAATTGTGATATATTTTGTATATTGTGTCTCGGCATTTCCACATTACCTCATATTCAAAGAATTTGGTGGCATCTTCCAGAACCATGTCTTCCCTCTTTGGTGGAGTGTCCCTTGTGGCAAGAGCCAGACAACGCAGGGTATCTCTTCCTGTGCCCCACTCTTTGATTACACTCAAAATCTTGTCCTTGATGGCACTAGTGAGGGGTACGCGGGTTGTGCCAACACGTACATAGTTGCAACGGTCAATCACACCTTCTGGGGCACCCTATATAATAAAGAATATAGGACAAAAATTACCTTTAAAAATACGCATGAATACCCCTAAAACTAGCACTGGATGAAAATACTATGCTGTGGTATTTACCATGGCATTTTATGAGAGTACTATGTCATAAATATAAGGTATGTACACCCACGTCATTTATGTTTACACATTTTATTGCACTAAAATAGGATAATATACTAAAAATGTTACAATGCAAAAATGGCCAGTACCCTTTTTTTTAAAAAATGTTACAGGTCTTTTTTTTTTTTTAGCAAGTTCACTTGTTGTAGATACAGTATGTAAGGCTTAAAATTGATCTTACCTTCACAAACATCTTGTTGCCAACGGCAGCACGGGAAGCCTTGGCGGGTGTGCAGTAGACAGACATGGATTTTCTGTCACGTGAGAACTCAAGGGTGAATTCCTTCTTCATCAGTTGCTTGATAACCTGAGTTATAAAAAGGATAGTTTTGGTTTGTTAGGGGCCATGTTGATGCCAATTATTGCCCTTTATTTATGGCTGCTGGTAAATTAGCTATTATGTATAACTTTTTGAGTTTTTCCAGCAAGGATTTAATATCTCTGTTTTATTTAATTGATCTCATTCAGTCTAGACTATTAAAGGGAACATATCATTATTACGTCAGTTTTGTTTAACTATTGTAAGATTAACACATTAATAAAATGCTTTACACAATTTGTAATTATTTGTATAAAATCAGTTGTTTTTTTAAACAATTAATATTTAATGCAGGGTGCATCCATGACACTAAGTTGCAAAGCATGCTTGGCTTTCTAATAATAAAAACCAGCACTGCCAGCGTATCTAGAGATACCCTTTGTTAAACTGACTAAGACAGCCAGTCTTTTTGCCATAACTCAGCAATGAGAGAGGTGGCTTGTGTGTCACACTTGGTGACAGATCCTAAAATATGTGTAATCTGATCTATCCAGCTCTTCAGGTCTATTTCAGAACAGCAGTAGGTTTATAGGTCTGGCTAGGTTTATAGCAGCTGGGCTTTCTTGACAATGTATCTTTAATAGTTCATACATACTAAATGAAAAGCAAAACAAATGTAAAAATCTGGAAAATATTTTTTAAGAAATCAATAAACTTCCTTTTTTTTATTTCTTAGATGATTCCTTGCTGTACTTTAAATGCTCAGAACAGTTTCTTAAGCTTCTTAAAGGATTTTGCTTACAATAACAGGTGTTTGATATAGATGGGCGTTACATTTCTTGTACATGACAAGTCCAGGCCAGGTGTCTGGTATAGAAGGTCTCTTGAAAAACTACAGCCAACAATCTGTAAGTTACATGCTGTAATTAGCTTTCTATATTGGTAGTAAGCCGGAATAACTTGTCACAAGATGGGCAATGGCGCTGGGAAATTGAGGGTTCTATATATTTAGGTAAAAACTGGTCACTGTATCTAGCCTTGCTATTTCTCCTGTTGAATTAGTTTTATCAGCAAGTGAAAAGGTGTTTTTTGTTTCATTTATATGACTAGAAATGTAAATAAAACCTTTTCTGCCATTTTATTTCTCACAAATTAAGAAAAAGAATTAAAAGTTTTTTCCTAAGTACTGGACATGGAATGGCTAAAGGAGTGGCCAGTACTGATGGAAGGCAGAGTATATATGCTGGCACTTACAGAGTTGCAGGCATTGGCACGCTCCACTTTGGACAGGCTCTTCACTTCAGTGTTGAATACGTTCATCTTCTCAACCAGGGTTGTCAGAGCAACTTCAGTAGCTTCACCAACCTTCTCAAAAACACCCTTAGACTGGTGGAAGGAAAATATTAAGATGGTAAATTCCGAGCCAACATTTTTTAGGTGCCATCACAGCAGCCAAACAAACATGCTTGGTACATTTCTAGCTGACTCTATGTCTGAAACTACTTTAGCATTTATTAGATCAAGAAACTACTTCAAGATTTGCTTTGCAAGGTACATACTGTATAGTGTATGTACAGTGCCTGTTGGTACAAAAGGAGCTCTAAATATTTAGTTCACTCACTACATGTAATATGGTCTGTCTTCAAAAGTTACAAATATCAAATGAGCTACTTTTCATTGAGTTCCTAGCTAGCATCCTCATCTACAACAAACTATGAATTTGCATTGAGTCCCTGTCAGTGTAATGTTCCAATTGTAAATGTGCCAACAATTGTAAATATTGGAACTCTTTCCTGTACCATCAGCATTAATGTACACCTTACTTGTTTCCTATCTAATATTCTTGTGTTGTGGCTTCAATGATTTCTAAATCATTAACCCCAAACAAATGTAGACGTGAGGAACTCAGAACCTTTTCTGTCAGTCATATGCTGCATGTTTGGTCCAGATCTATGACTCAGAAGTACTGGAACCATAGGTGAAAAAAAAAAACTAGACTATTCAGGACTAGGCCAGCAATAGCAGCCTAAATGTTTCACCGCTGCTAGGGGTACTTTAAGTAATAAGGGCCCAGCCTACAGTGTTTTGCATTGCTATGAATTTTAAGAGGAGAACCTCAAGCCACAGTCTGTTAAGTGTTTTTACCTAGTCAGTTTAACCCAGCCAGCGCTACAGTAAGATAAATAAACACCGTAGCATTATGCTATGTTTCTCACTTAGTCTGAAATTTAAAATCATATTTTAATTTAGTTCATCACACTTACAGAATAGTCACTACACTTAGATTTTAGTATCCAGAGCATAGTACACAAAACTATTAGCACATGCAGTGTTAGATTAAACAGGCCAAACATACAGTAGTTGAGAGGGAAAACGTAGTGATGTTTTCTATTTGTGTTTACCTCATTAAAGTCGAGAGAAGAGTCATTGCAAAGTGCACAGATTGTGGCCAACTCCACCAAACCATCATACTGGCCAGCTTTCACAGGCTTATCATTCTTCTCACTGAGAGGACACCACAGGAAAAGAAAGGGGGGTCCAGGAAAGTATGACAGGAGAAGAGATTTGTTGAGACAGGGAGAGATGTTTTAGAGAAGGATGGAGAGGGACATAGATGTGCAGATATTCAAATAAAATGATAAAGGATATCATAAGAGAGAAGCAGTAGATATCATGGTAGAGTGAAAGAAGTGAGTTTTAATACAAGCTTAAAAGGAGATGGTGCAGAAGGGCATGGGAGGGAGAAAATTAGAGACATAGCATAACTAATTTGCTAAGTAAAGAACGGTATGGGGACATGAGAGTAGGTAATGCAAGAATAATTATTTATGCAGATGGAAAGCAAAAGCGTGCTATGTATAAAAGTGTAGGCTTCAATGTGGCACTTAGGTGCAGTAGTGCAAACGGTGCAGTGCAGAAACTCCTAGTGTTCCCTATTGTGTTGCAGTTCATACAACTATTGGTTGAAAGGTAAAATGCACTGGTAAGCAGCGATATTTATATTAAGCATTTAACTGTATTTAAACTTACACTTCTCCTTCAGGGGCATAGGTGGATCCAGTAATGGTGAATTCATTCAGGGTGCAAGAATCACCTTCAACTTTATCCATTACAAACATCTATTAAAAAAATAATCTTATGAAATATACTCTTTGTTTATTGATTTGGATGCCATATAGTTACAAAAGTGCTAATACTTGTAAGTGGATATTATATTTAGACTTGCCATAAAGGTCATTATGTATGCTTACCCTGCAGACGGACATCTGGTTGGTAGTCAGAGTACCAGTCTTATCAGAGCAGATGACTGAGGTGCAACCAAGAGTTTCTACAGAGGGCAAGCTCCTTACAATGGCATTCTTCTTGGCCATACGTCTTGTACCCAGGGCCAGACATGTGGTGATTACAGCAGGGAGACCTTTGTGTAAAGAGTAACTCTTAGTAAAATCATGTACTGCTTTAGTCTGAAAATCTATATATCCAAAAGGCACTCTAGAGAATAATGCTCTCACCTTCAGGGATGGCAGCTACAGCCAGAGCCACAGCAATCTTGAAGTAATAGATAGCTCCTTTGATCCAAGAGCCACCATGGATGGGGTCATTGAAGTGTCCAATGTTGATAAGCCATACAGCAACACAGATGAGGGAAATGACTTTGGACAGTTGCTCTCCAAACTCATCAAGTTTCTGCTGCAGGGGGGTCTTCTCCTGTTCAGTGGCTGCCATCTGATCACGAATTTTACCAATCTCAGTGTTGGGGCCAGTGGCAATGACAACACCAATGGCCTTGCCAGCTCCTACGTTGGTACCCTGAGAAAAGGGAAGAAGGTTATCAACTGTTCCACAATTCGCAACAGATGAAATGAACAAAAAACCCAGTAATAAGGGACAATGTCAAAAACACTTACGGAGAACAGCATGTTTTTCTTGTCCTGGTTGACAGCTCTGGGGTCGGGAACAACTTCTGTGTGTTTGATGACAGAGACGGACTCTCCTGTTGGAAGCAAACAGTTTATGTGAGACATTTACAGAATGAATCAACAAGTTTTCTGCAACAACAACAAAGCTTTAATCTGGAAGTGGTGTTCTTACCTGTCAGGATGGACTGGTCAATACGCAGGGTGGTGGATTTAATGCTGATCAGTCTGATGTCAGCTGGGACTTTGTCACCAACTAGGAAGGAAGGACAATTCGTACGTGAAAACCCGTGAAGAGTAACTCCATCAAAGGTAACATGTCTTTATTTCAGAAACTTTTTGCAAGGTCAAGAAATACATTCGTATCATTGTTGGCTTGTCTTTTAAACTAGCTGCAATCTTTATTAATTTTCTATCCGCTATTTTTAACCTGCTGTTTAAATCATTATTCCCCCCAAATTCAGATGTCTTAGGAGTCAGGTGGGTTTCTCATATCGCTTTGGGATTCTCATGGTGAGATCTTCTCAGCTCTGTTCTCAGCCACCTTGCGGTGGTTTCACTCCTCCCTTGGCATTTTTCATAATATAAAACAATCTAAAGAGCAGAAATCACTCATAAATGACCAGGATAAGGAGTTTAGGTCTTGAAATGTAAGCGCATAGTTCTCCCCACTGATATCCTAAAGATAATCCTGAAACCAACAAAAGCTGTAATATTTGTTTTGGGTCAACTGACCTTTTACTGACTATGGTATTTTAGACCAGAGGTTCCCAACCAGGGATCTGTATTCTGTAAGGGATGCTTTGGACATGTTCAGGGGGTTTCCCTCATTGTTAAACCTAAATTATCACTGAAATCTTACAGTTTTAGCATATATTGAACCTCATTCCATGAAAGTTTATGATCGTATCTTAGGGATGTAAAAACATAAGGGAATGCATGAAAGGTTTTAGGCAGTAGATACCTTGCCTCCTTAAATGTTTTAGAAAGGTCCTTATGTTGCCTGGAATAGTCAGTGAGGTGCATTAATCAAAACAGGAGCAGACAAAAACTATAGGAGATGTGCAAGGCAACCAACTAGCTTCTCTCTTTCATTTTCAAATCTTAACAAACTGAAGAGAGAAGCTGATTGGTTGCCGTGCATATCTGCTCCAGTTTTTGTCTGTTCCAGTGTTGATACATTCTCCCCAATGTGTGTTTTCATGATTGTTTCAATGTTTTAAATACTATTAACAGTTTAGCAAATTTAAAAATAAAGATAAACTTATAAATTCAGTATACACCAATGTTTTTGGCTGTATATATTGGATCATCATATTACCAACAATGTAATATGATAATCCATATCCATGTAGAAAAGTACATCTTGTTCTTGTTTGAGTAGAGTCCATGTGATTCAACACATTATGCAATGCACAGTTTTGCCAGTGGCCACCATGTTTCAATAGCCAGTAACATGTCGTATGCATTGCATTCAGCAAATACTTCCTTACTCTGCAGAAGCAGAGGTAGTATTAATAGAGACTGACAACCACTTGTAAATAGCGTTGTTCCCCTATTGTATATGTTATAGTGAAATACAGTGGTACCTTGGTTCACAAACTTAATTCGTTCCACGATTCTGGCCGCGAACCGAATCAAACCGTGATCAGAGCGTGATCTTGAATTTTGCCGAACTTCCTGTTCGTGAACCGAATTGTTCTCGAACAGAAGCGTTCGTGAACCGAGGTACCACTGTATAATAGTTGGTAAAAAAGTTCTTTGAAAAAGTGGCTTTGGCATTAAGGTAGTCATCTAGGTTGTGTCCATCACCCGATGCGGAGTTTGTGAACGGAAGCAACATTTTGCCGAACTTCCTGTTCGTGAACCGAATTGTTTGCGAACAGAAGCGTTCGTGAACCGAGGTACCACTGTATAATAATTGGTAAAAAAGTTATTTTAAAAGTGGCTTTGGCATTAAGGTAGTCATCTAGGTAAAATATATATGAGAAATATGTTTTTCAATATTAAGGCATAAGGATGCTCACCTGCAACTTCCACAATGTCTCCTGGCACAATCTCTCTCGCCTTAATTCTTTGGACAGATTTTCTGTCACTGCGGTAGACTTTTCCAATCTCGGGCTCATATTCCTTAAGAGCCTCAATGGCATCTTCAGCGTTTCTTTCCTAAATCACAATAAGGACTTTTTAGGAGCATTTTCATCATTTTAAAAATCGTCTTTATAATCAAATTATAAGTAATAACTCGTAAGTCAATGGTTTTAACCCCCCCCCCCCCCCCCCTTTCCTTTATCCCAGGCCTTGCCAGTAGAGAACATAGTGAATCACAATGGGGAAGTGTAGATGGAACTGTGACACTGAAAATTGATTAATCTAAATGTGTTTATGAAACTAAATCCATTGAACCCCTGGATGCTGGGAAGACCTAAATATTGATTAGGGAACCCCTTCCACAAAGGCTTATTAAGCTGTCAAGCAGTTCCATGAACTTATGGTTTTAGAGCTTATCCATGACCATTTCTCTGCATTCAACTAACTACCTGCCGATGACATAACATAGTTTACACTTCATCCTTAATTCAGCAGTGTGTTGTTTGGCTTGCTACTAAACTCCTGCATGTAGCAGCTTGGGTGCACAGTCCATATCATACAGTAATAGACATTCTCCTGCTACTCCTATCGCAATAACTAAACTGTACTTTACAAACCATGGGTCTGTTTATTCTGCTCTTTTCCATGTAAAACACTGAACAGAACAAAGCCTAAATCGGTCATTATAAAAGCTTTTAGTAAGCAGGGAAGACAACTAAGAGACATTTTTTTTTTCTTAAACCATAATTTGTCAGATTTAATTATGAACATGAACATAAATCTCAATGCGTAATCAGTAATTCTGGAGAAATCAAAGCACCGGAAGTGTACTTACCTGCCAGACTCCTACAACTGCGTTAGCGATCAAGATCAGGAGGATGACAAAGGGTTCCACAAAGGCTGTGACTGTCTCTTCACCTTCCTCAAACCAGGCCAGCACCTGAAAAAGAAGCACCGCTCATCAGGTAGGTGTTTATTTAATCTTTTACAGCACAGTGGAAACTGCCCTACGGTATTACTATTTATTGAATGCAGCATTAACCACATGGAGTATGTGTATAGATTTTGTACAGAGGGAGAGAGCTATAGAAATCCAGCACATAAAGACAGAATGATGGCAGCTGCCATTGCTGACTAGTTTTTGAAATTTTAAAGTTATTAGACTGTTATCTCAATCCTTTCGTTACTACTTAGTGAGTCTATAAATTCACTAAATCAGATTGCTAAGGGCCCTTCCATGAAAGGTTTGGTTCATTTCTGCATATGTTATGGTGATGCCTCTGTAGACTATTTCTTATAAGAATAAACTGAGTCTGTGTGATAATGTTTAATATATATACGTGTGCATTTTGACTGTTATAAAATGTGGATTGGTTCTCAAGCTTGCACATTGTTTCCTTGTTTAGGCTATACAAGAACACACCATAGCTGTAAAGATGCAAAGCCTGTCAACATATTTCTCATTGAAGCATTGCTACTTCAAATATGGCCCCCGTTATTGAGTAACCCATTGTGCATATCTTAACACGGTTCCTGTTGCATAAATCACACATATCGCCATGGCCTGCTTTACTGAGGTTCCTAGCAATTGTCCTCTAAAAGTCTGTAGACAGCAGAATCATAAAAAGCAATTTCACTTTTAATTCAGTCGTATATATAGTTAGTTTTTGCGTTTTGCACATTTTACCCTAATGGATGCGCCGCCTAGGCCAGTGTACTGCGGTTCTGAACAGCACAGTGTCACGGCAGAACCGCTGTCATTATAAACAGACTCTTGGGTTACAGTGGAGTAGATTTACAGCTATTTTATGGGGCCCTCTCATGCTTCATGCAGCTGTTGCCCTCGGAAAACACACAGCCATGCGGGGCTGTCACTCAGAGGCGGCAAGAAACTCCCACTGTCTCCCCTGACCTCCCTTCTCTCGCTGGGCCTCCTCCTGCAGTCTCCCAGCAGCTGTCTGACACTTGAGCTGGCCACTGGTCGGATCAAGTTATCTTCAAGACAAATTTAACCTGCAGAATGTGCCGCTCATTGGGGAAAGAAAAGGTCAGGGTTAGAACCCAGTTAACTCTTTCACGCTACCGGTATCACGTGTATGCTTGGGAAGCATGTGCCTGAACACAAAATATATGTTCTGGAACACCAAAGCAGACTTTTAGACTACAAAGGGCGTGGATCCTTATTTTGTGTTGGGCTAACAAGTGGCCCAAAATGTTGGTTATTTATTGTAATAAACCTGTGCCATTATTTCTGGGTGTTTGTTGAAAGTTCTCACATGTCTTAGGTGTAATGCTTTATACTTTTTGTTGAATGCAGACTGTTACTCTATGTTACACACGATGTAGTACATTTACATCCAGGTTAGGTATGTTTTCTATTCTTGTGT
>NW_017309073.1:0-22379 GCF_000935625.1 Nanorana parkeri | reverse complement strand
GATAACCAACAGTGTTAACTGCTGACATTGTTTACGATCTGATTACAGATAATTTGTAGTCCAGAGCTAAAATGCTTATAATCTGAACATGAGAATCACAGATTTTTAGGGTACAGAGTCATAAGGGCATCTGCCTCTACACAAAGTATGAGAACACTTTAGGCTGGCTATGGATAAGTAGATGTCCTACGAAAAGTGTTGACTAGAAACCTACCCATCCTCAAATAACAGCGTACAATCAGGACCTACAGCTGACAGAATAATACAGTTTATATGTAATCCCTTTTCTTCTTTGAAAAGGAGACAGCCGGAGCCCATTAGCACACAATTTTTAGTAAAAAAATGGGAGAATTGTGCATATGATATGGAGTCCGGCAGAAACTCTTGTTATCGCTCCCTAGGGAAGGCCTACGCTGACTGATCTTTGCAATGTCATCGCTTTCAAAGATTGAGTTGGTAATATTTACCTTAATAACGCTTCCCGAGAATGCGGAGAGTATTCAATCTACTTTTATTATACAGAAGGGAACAAAAATTAAAAAATGTCTGTTGTCTGTAGCAACCCGTGACGTGATCACCTTAATTTTCTAACTTGGTCTTGAAAACGATAGCTGGAATACAGCTGCTATGAACAGGGGCGTAACCACAGATTATTGGGGCCCCATAGCAAAATTTTGATGGTGTCCCCCAGCAACCTCTCTACTGTCAATGATATTAAAGTCAGGTAGCCGGAGAGCTTCCTGCATAGTCCCCCCTGTACATAAGATGTCAGTTCTTCATGATGAATAATGTCAGTGTCAGCAGCAACTTCTGCAATCCTTATTGGGGCCCCCTTCCACCCCAGGCCCCATAGCAGCCGAATGGGCCGCTATGGCTATTGTTACGCCACTGGCTATGAACAACGTTCCATTTTCCTAACCTCCGACTTTTACATTTGAGGCCCAGTATGTTCGCTCCTTGATACAACATGTGCGATTATCATTTATATGTACAATATCAGTAGTAGCACTATAAAGTGTATCGTAAGAAAAACAAAATAAAGATCATACAATTTGAAAAGTATTGTTAGGATTTAGTATTGCCACTTTGCTCCTGTACTTGCAAAATGGAGGAGAATAGGCAAGCCTGCATGTCTGGATTAAAAATGGTCATAAAAAGTGACAGCTGGTTTTCATGCCATGATTTTTAACAGAGGGTCTATCTTAAATGTAAACATGATACATTTAAAACATATATACAAACTGTATTAAATGGCCAGTTTTGTCAAAGGTCTTAAAACAAAAGGATTGTGGTATGTTTATTCTGTTAGACTGATATTGCATGAAAGGTTTACTTCCTACCTAAACATCTACGAGATTACGATTGGAATACTATGTGGAAGTTTTTCTTTAGCATTTGATAATTAAACATCTTGTCTAGGATATTGCTCTCCAACAAGCTTGTATTATCTTTGGATATATATCATTAGCAGCTCATTATTGTGCAGTAACTCACAGCAACCAGTCCACACTCAACATTAACTGTCCTTTGATAATGAAAGAATGTGTACAATTGGATACTATGAGGTATTGAATTTTGGAGTCAGTCAGTAACATTGGGTGCTATCTGTAGCCTGTGCATACTTACAAATGATATGATAGCAGCCAGCAGCAGAATTCGGACAAGCAGATCTTCAAACTGTTCTGCAACTAACTCCCAAATTGTTTTTCCTGGAGACAAAATAAGAGTCCATCAGTTGTCAGGGACAGACAAGGCACTAGAATGTTTGCACTATCATTCATTACTATGGAGGCTAAAGGACACCTCACCACTATACTACATGTGCAATAGTCTGAAAAAAGAAACTCACCCTCCTCTGCTGGGAGCTCTGTTCAGTGAAGGAGACAAAAAAAGAGAGGAAAGAGAGTAAAATTAGTTTCTTAGCTAAACAGAGAATTAAAATAACTTTATGCAAGAATGATGACAATACAATGACACAGCAATTATAATTGTGCATGCCGGGAGGGAGCTATAATGACAGCATTTTTGTTTAAATCCAAACTGTTGTTGATGGTGGTGTGTGTGTGTATGTGTGTGTCTGTGTCAATTTATGTTGACTTATATCTATAATAAGTCCCAAAAATATATAGGGGTAGTTTTTGGCAATTCCATTACCCCGGTGAATGAATTCACCCTGTTCATCTTAGTACCGTAATTAAAGTATTCTGTTAATCCAGTGGTTACACTTACATTGTATGAATGAATGTTCATTTTTGTCATCCATTCTCCTCTAAGCACACTTGTGTTTTCATCCCTGTAGATCTATGAATGCACCTCTATGTAATTTTACTGGAATCTTGTACTTTTGATGATTCCAAAAAATATGAATCCATACTATCAATGTAAGGTACTGTAGGCCTGAATTATTTAAACTTCAGCAAAGATATTCCATAGCAACCAAATTGATTCCTTATTTCATGTTGCAAGTGAATGAAAACTGATTGTTTGCTATGGTTGCTTTGTACAAGCTACCCTTGCAAATATTATCCATAATAACTGATATAAGATTATTGCTTAATTTGTTAAATGCAAAAGAAAGATTATTGTGAGTTGCACTGAAGCAAGTGTGTTGTCAAATGACCATGTTAATGATGTTTTTGCAAGAGGCTAGCCTAGGGGTTATGTGACAGCTTTGTAAATCCTGCTGTCAGTTTATGTCACGCAGATACTATGTATGTGCCTAATGCTGAGGGAACAGAATGCTCCCGGATATGTATCTCGGGATCTTGCACCACACCGTGTGATCCTGGCCAAAGTAGCGGTGTAGAAACTCCCCGGTGCCCCTTGACCTTTTTGTACCTAAAATATGATGTAAGTTGGATGATTAATGAAGCTTCTCTTCTGGAAGGGGGACCAAAATGTAAGATATGAATTTTTAATACTCAGGTCTAGTTGTTGATGGCATTGCTAAAAAAAGAAAAGAAAAATAGCAGCGTAACCTCCAGTTAGGGCATGCGGTTTTAGTTCAAGAACAGGTAGATGTTGTGCTCTGTTAATGTCGGTACTTGGTGAGAAGCATTAGCCTTGCTAAAGTTTGGAACCTGTGCTGTTCTTTCTGCTGATGGAAAAAAAGATTCCGTGTTATTTGCAATGTTATATGTGTGTGGAAGGATTTACGATTGCAGTCCGTTAGCCTTTCTTTAGGTTATGTTTAATTAGAGACTTAGCATAGTCTCTTTTACTTGTAAAATAATAATTATTTGTTTGTATTTGTACCTTAAATGCAACTAAGCAGTGCAAAATGTAAGTCTGTCGCTAAATTTAGACCTTCAGTTGCAGTAAGCCTGAGTATAAATATGTCTATATATAGAGATGCATGACTTATTATGAATGTATTTTGGGGCACACTGGCTGACATTGAGATTTGGGAAGACCACGGTAAGGATCTCTTCTCTCAGCAGTTTGTAGCCTGGGAGTCTCTTGAAGGACACAGCGGAGATGGCTGTATATGGCGAGTGACATCATGGGTTGGATCTAATACCCCAACTCTAAAATACCTCTCACTGCCATGTAAAGGAGCCAGCTTGGCTCCAATGTATAGGGATAGTTATATTTCAATATCTATATGTCCCGCTGTATATCTTTAACTAGGCCTACATATAACTAGTTATGTATAGTATGCCTATAGTCTGAGTCTAGTCTCAGTCCTGTCGATGTCACCTGATATGAACAGTATGTGCTCAGAGTAAATCTATACATAAAACCTGCTGTGGCAAGTAGGTACTGTGTTACCTATATACATCTTTATATCACTAAGATGTCCTATATGTATAATTATGATTTAATAACTGTTTGTATGTATAGAATACAGTTTGTCTCCCTTCTTTGAACATGATCACAAATAAGGTATACATTATACAGGATAATATACCTTATTGCAGTACAGAACTTAGTCATTCTCTTTATCTATAGGCCAATATAACTGCAAGCTGTCCTGCCAGCTCATAGATGTGTGGCTCCTACTTCAGGAATGTGACATTTAGAGAGATCCCCTCATTGTCCCCCGGGACTAGTAAAAGACAATCATAGCAACTCCATAATAACACAGCCGGGAACCCCAGAGTTATGTGTCGGAGGAAGATACCCATACAGTCTATATATACTATTTACTTAAAAAAAAAAAAATATGCATCAAAATACACTTCTTCCTCCAAAACCACCTCCGTGCAGTAATTGTATCACATGCCTGGAGCACAAGAAGCACAGATAGATATGGAGGTCTCCTCTTGTCAGTGTAGACAAAACAGAGCTCATGTTCTACGGTGACCTATCTCTAACAGCAGGGTGACAAGTGGCACAGAACAGATGTCTTGCACTCCACCAGCCCTTCAATGCAAAGTGCATCACTTACATAGTCAAACATACAAGAACTAAATACATGGCTGAACATGTCAGAGGAAGGGGTGACACCACTATGCATCCTTTGCATTATAACTTTACATTCTGCACATTCATCCTTTTCTTTTGGCTCACTTTTTGCCATTTTAATTTACTTAACTCCCCTTCCGGACTAAGAAACTAATATGGTTATAGTTTCGTGATCACATTTTTCTCTATATTCCTCCCTTATGAATTAACCAGCAGCTACCTTAACATTTTCCTTGCTTTATAACATATTCTTTCCTGTCTTTATATTTTTTACAGCACCATCACAAACAATTCAGGTTGTTGGAACAAATCAAACATGTTAATGACTTCCAATAAACTATCTTTGAAACATTGCTTATTGTGCAAGTCATTTGCTTTTCCATGGACTAGGGTTAAATAAGGCTAAAGATCTACTTTATCTATAGCCTCAGCCATTCTCCAATATCACTTTTAGACAACATATACTCAATGCAATATAATTATATGGTGTTGCAGCGCTCTAAGCTTGATGTCTGCACATCAGTTTTATCCCAAAATAAACCCTTTTTCTCTCTTAGACCAACAGTGTAACTTTTTTTAAAAAATTTTTTCGCTTTGTAGAGACTTTCAGTTTGGAACAATTTCCGTTGACACATCGCACATAGAAATGGTCACAAAAAGAGATGCAACATACCATTGGGTCCATACTTGTCAAAGTTTTTCTTGACTTGATCAGCAGCGAGACCTGTGTTTTCATTGACCCCAAAATAGGCCAGGGCTTCCTCAGTGGTTTTGGCGTGCGCGTTCTCCATCCTTGCCTCTCAGCCCTGTTGCAAAGGGCTCACCTCGTCCTTAAGTTTAAGAAGTTTCTTCTCCCCCCCACCTCTTATGGTCGACCGAGTCTTTGATGGTCAGGTCCCCCTTTTTTGCAGCTGAGTATTGCAGCGTATTTTCCCTTAAGAGCCGACCCGTGGCTCAACAGCTCATCTCCTGCTCTCTGTCCTCAGCAGGAGATTGGAACACCTTTAACCCCGGACCCCACACAGAAGCTGTCAGAGAGAACCTTTGCTGGAGAGGTGCTTATAAGGGAGTTGAGAAAACCCCACCCCAACCTTATGCTGTAATTGGTTAAGGGGAGGATCAATGTCAGCTCATGCATTAATACTAGGTCCAGCCTTTATAGAAAGGAGACCCTCTTTGGTTTTTTGTTTTTGCTGACTTGATGAGCTTTGTAGGCGTGTTACACAGGCACACATACACACACACACGCACACTAGCCTGTCAATCAATGTCCAGGACAAGCTTGTAAGAAGACCCAGTGGGTGTCCCTCCCTCAGATCCCATCCTGGCAGAGAGTCTCCCCTATTTCCCTCCTCTCAGCCCATTCAAGTTATTTCTGTCACCTGTCCATAATTGTTATATATATTCAGACAGGGTCTTCTATGCCACACACTCGTTGCTTGTCACTTACATAATTACCTTCCTTTTATCTTTCTTTTATTGCTCTTGTAAATACCATTAATTGTTCCAGCTGCTTTCCACTCCTTGAAAAGTATGTTTGTGTCACACTTAGCTACATTTAATCTGCTGCCCTTATTTAACATCCAGCTACTGTTGCTTGTTAATAAATACATTCCCATGCAATACTATTGCTGTTATTGTCATTGTTCAGCGTTTGCTTTCCTCAAATATGACCGATAAAAAGTCAAACTTTTTTCTTCCAAGTTGTCATCTACAAATGCTACTGTATACAAGTCATGGAGCATATTCAGTAAGAGATTAGTAATTTGCAAAGTAACCTGTAGCAACCGGGGAGTTATCATCTTTCACTGGGCCGGTAAACCTAGATGTGCAAATCTGCAATTTAATGCTCTTTATTGCACTACATCAATTGATTATAAATAATCCCACTGGGGTACATCAATGTCTGCCTTGTGTATTGGAGGTCTGCCTTATGGAATGGATACTGTTTTGGTTTATTTTTCACTATTTTTTACAATATTTCCATTGCCATGCATTATGTGCTAATTTTAACAAATACTTTTTTAAAGGTTGTATTATGATAAAGGTAATTTGTGCACTTATCATTTGGCAGCATTCGGTATGCTAAAGTCAATTCTCGAAGATTATTGCATTGATTTTTGCTCCTACAAATACCACAGCTTTCTCAATGGCGGTTCTTCATAGTGTGTTTAGCTTAAATTGCCCAGATTTGTGACAAGTATAGTATAAAGCCTAGCTCCATTTTTTTATACCCCCCATTTCCTCCCCCTTCACATCATGGGCCCTTACTCTTGTTATCCAGCAGCCCTGGTGGGTTTTCTTTAGTGATGAACTAAACGCTCCTCACGTAATAACATACTGTATAAGCACCAGTGTGATAACATACCCCTGTAAAGGGGGTGTCCGTGACAGCCTTGGGTAGTAGGTTGGTTTCTGGCCATCATTCAACCCAGAAGAGCATCACTAACTAGTGTCAGAGTGAAGTTTACGCAGGGTACAATGCCAGATTAAAGGTGCAGATTGCATCAAAGGGTCCATTTTTATTATTAACTGCTCAGTTTATTTGTTAAACATAGCAGAAAATGGAGTTCCACATTAACAGTTAATTCAGTTTATATACAGTCAGGTACACCCTTGCCCAACATAGTTGACAGATCTTTGTAAACTCTGACTGTGTAACTATTTAGATGGTGTGGGGAAGCAGACTGCTAGGAAAGCTGTTGGTATAGCATGGGATTATTTTGTAAAATCTTTGTAGCAAGATTGCCTTTAAGGTAAGGTAAGAACGATAAAACTTTATAAAGCAGGCATGTTGTTCCTGTGAACTCCATCATTTGATACAATTTTTTCCCCCCACAGTCCAAAAATATAATGGAAAATAATTGTCTTCAATCCAAACTAAGACTACTGTGTGTGAATGTGAGATTGTGGGGTCTATTCACTAAGCTGGCGTAGGCAGCCGAGTGAAAGACCGACCTGAAGTGAAGTGTGCCGAACGCTGTTCGGCTATGCACCTGAGGCTGGTACGGCTGATTTCAGCCGTATATCGGCTGAAATCAGCCGTACATCGGGTGGCTTCGGGTCAGCCGAACACGCTCAGCATGTTTGGCCGACCCGAAGTGCAGAAGGAGTTCGACTCAGCCGATCCAACATGTGGATCGGCTGAGCCGAACCACCGGCAGGCTACTCGCTGCTGTTCGGTCTATTCTCATAGATGCCGAACAGCAGATGCCAAACAGCAGTGAGTGAGCGGCATTCGTCTCGGCTGTTCTGCTCGGTCTCTCTGGGACCGAGCAGAACAGAAAAACAGTTAAAAAAAGTAGACAAATAAAAATAGAAAACGATTGTGCGGAGCTAGCAATGACAGCTAGCTCCGCCCAACAGTTTTCTATTGGCCGGCGGTTCTGCTGCCATCAAAAGAAAAGGAAAAAAATAAAAAACCTAACTCTCCCGGGCGCTCCGTGAGTCTCCCGCTCCCGGCCGCCAAGGAGAGAAACACTGCTTTATCTTGTTTTTTTTCTTATTCTGACACGGAGCCGTGTCAGAATAGAATTAAAAAAAAATTATAATTTTTGGCCATAGGAATGCATTGCTAGATTCCTATTGGCTATTTCAATTTGCAATAGCCAATAGCAAACTAGCATTGCCCCTGCCCTCTGCTGCAGTTCTCCATCAGGTCCACTTGATTGACAGCAGCAGAGGGCGGGTGCAATGCTAGTTTGCCATTGGCTATTGCAAATTGAAATAGCCAATAGGAATCTAGCAATGCATTCCTATGGCCAAAAATTATTATTTTTTTTTAATTCTATTCTGACACGGCTTCGTGTCAGAATAAGAAAAAAAAAAGAAAAAGCAGTGTTTCTCTCCTTGGCGGCCGAGAGCGGGAGACTCCCGGAGGGCCAGGGAGAGTTTGCTGTCTGGAGATCAGTGTAACCAGGGACGCTGATCTCTCTGCAAGTGGCCGGAGCCAGACGTAAGATCATGGCTGTAAGAAGCAGGTTTTCGGTCGGCCAATGGCCGGCTGCTCGGCCAGCTTCGGCTTTCAGCGAGGCTCATCCGAGCAGAGGCATATGCGTTCGGCTCGACTGAGCCGCTCGGCCAAGTTCGGGAGCTGTACGGGCTATAGTGAATAGTCCTGGGGCCAAAGCTACCCGAAGGATCGGCCGAAGCTACGGCTAGATCCTTCTGCTGCTTCGTGAATAGACCCCCAAGTGTCATGTACTGCCCCCCCACCTTCCCAACTTGACTGGCAAGCCTAAGTATTACACTAAGAACATAAGTCAACATAGCCACACAAAGCATGCCACTTGGGACAAAGAGCCTGAAAGAGACAGTCTACCCACACTCTTTCAGTACCCTTAAAACCAGCGTCTAGGAGAGTAGTGGGAAACTGTTGCAGATCTCTGCCAGCAGTTCTGTAGTAGTGTACAGACAAAATGTGAATGAACTATAAGCACAGAGTACACTGTTCAACCACAAGAAATATAAAAACTGTGCAGGGGCAGCAAGAATTAGGATCTAGCTTGAATAGTACTGGCAAGTAGGGAGGCATTCTGCAACATTTTATTATAATTGAAAATGTGTTACTGACACTGCAGACACCAACTTAATGTGTGGGTAGCTGTCCCTCCAAATTTCAACAAGCAATCTAAACCTCTTCCACGTTTCATAAGTCACCTGAACAGATGATTCCCTATACTGGAACTAGTATTGGTAGTCATAAAGTAGAAGCTTCTATCCTAGGCTTCTCAGACAGGTGGCCAGCATGTTGACAGTTTCTTTTTTACTAATGCCAACCCTTGCATGATTTGGAATGATGATAGTGACAATGATAGTGATAGTGTCATGATGATGTAACCACAAGTAAACATATGGGACGCTCATCATATCACGAGTCGCCATCCTGGACACTGTGTCCAGATATTGTAGGACTTGAGCTGTCCAACATAGACCTGAGCTCTGCTACCACTGGCACTAAGCCCTGCTTCCCTCCTTCAACACTGTGAGTCTCGGTGCCAACAGAGGCCTTTTGTTGATGTCTGTACATCTGTGCATTCCTTTCTTACAATAAACCTAAGGTCGGTGGAGCAAGAGAAGGCAGCAGTTTCATTCCTGGAGTTTTGTGACAGCGGCCTTTTGATGTCTGATTTTTTGCCATGTTTTTTTATGTATTGATATACAGCTGACAGGTCTGTTAAAGTAACCTTGTATATTGGTTTACATTCAACCCTAGCAAGAGTAATTGTAAGGTTCTCCATGGACAGCAACAAAGTGATCAGGGTCAAAGTGTATCTCTTGCAAAACCTTTTTTGATTTTTGCAGTGGGGAAGTTTAGACCTTCGGCCATTTTTTTTCTTTTACTGTATGTGCATCATTGAGGAAATTCACCCTCTCTATTTGTAATGGTGACCTTTCTCAATGAGAAAGCAAGGGCAAATCCAAATTTTAAGAGTTGTTCCCAGGACAAGAAGAGAGGGGAAATCTTACAATGGGGACACTGTTTTAGAGACAATTGTCTGAGAAAGGAATTTCCCTCACTTTTCCTGTTGCATCTTTGAGACAGGAAGTGAAGGAAAATTACTCCAATGTTACAGAGACGGCAAACAAATAACCTGTCAGGGGGTTTAGCCTTTCCCTACTCTCTCTAAAACTATAAAAGCAACGTTTGGGCTGTACATACACTTTTTCATCTTTTTCATAGATTTCTTCCACTAGCAGACACAGGCTATCGAGATGCTTCATTTTCTTGTAGCTTTGGCACTGAATTACTATCACTGACACTAATTTACAGCTCTCAGTTATACCTTTTTGGAAGACTGAAAGCCACATCTATTGGAAGCTTATGCAGTATCCTTTCCCATGATATACTGATACTGTATCTTTATAATCTTCACAGCTCCATGTGACCGTGTGACATTGCAGTTCCAATGTGTTGTGCTAATTGAATGATAATGTTAAGAAACCCGGAGCTGTTAGCCTGACTTATTTACTTGGTGGTAACTAAGGACATTGCACCTGTGAGTGGGGGTTGCATTAGGTTCATTTCTCAGTGTCATTTGCTTGTGACCTTTCGTTGGCTGTATGACCTTGAGCAAATAGTGGAGTCTGTTCAGAACTGTAAAGTATATTGTCCAAGTTATTTAAATGCTACAAATGTGCTGAGTGTTTGTCATTGGGAGTCTATAATAAGGCGACCTTATCGAACAGCGTTAAGGCTTCGAAAAATTAAATAGGATGTCAAGCAAAAAACCTTCTTTTTGGTTTTGGATGGAATTGAGGAAGGATTAAAATTCGTCTTGGGTTTAACTACTATATGGGGCTCTGTTAGAAAGATTATTCTCAATTCCTAATAATGAACATTAGGGATGCACCGATACCGAGTATTTGGGCGAGCACGAGTACTCGCCCAAATGCTCCGATACCTCACCCGATACCGGAACGTCCAGTCAGAGGGAGATTTCCTCTGACCGGCAGTGCCGCGAGGGAACATGGAGCCGGCTTCCTGGCCAGTCAGGAAGCTGGGCGGGGTAATGACCTTCCTCTCCGCTTTCTGATTGGCCTGGGAAGTTGGCCTGATGCTGATTGGCTGGAATCAGAGAATTGAGAATAATCTTTCTAAAGGTTGCCATACACTGTACAACCGTCTTGCGATGGTTGTAAAGTGATTAAAAAAACATACGACCTGCCCATCTTGGACAGGCAGATCGCACTCTCGATCATCGCAAGCCGATGACCGCAAGCCGATGACCGCAATGCTGAACGGGCAGTGTGCGCGTGCGCACACCGGCCCGTTCGCCATTTGTCTCCCGAGCACCGTTCAAACCAGCCGAAAATCGTACGATTCTCGGCTGGTTTTCCAACATGCTCCTTAGACAAAAGACGTGCGACCGTACAGTAGAAACAGTCGCACGTCTTCGTTCAAACTGTTCAATTATCGTACGATCGTGGGATTTCCCGTGATTCTCGTACGAGAATCGAGCAGTGTATGGGCACCTTAACAGAGCCCCAGATAGTAGTTAAACCCGACCATGAATTTTAATCTTTCCCCATTCCATCCAAAACCAAAAAAAGTTTTTTTTGCTTGACATCCAGTTTAATTTTTTGAAACCTTAACGCTGTTCGATAAGGTCGCCTTATTATAGATTCCCAATGACAAACACTCAGCACATTTGTAGCATTTAAATAACTTGGACAATATACTTTGCCGCGAGGGAACATGGAGCCGGCTTCCTGGCCAATCAGGAAGCCGGGTGGGGGTAATGACCCGCCTCTCCGCTTTCTGATTGGCCTAGGAAGTTGGCCTGATGCTGATTGGCTGGAAAGCTGGCTTCCTGGCCAATCAACGTCGAGCCAAGCCAAACAGCCGCCTTGATGCTGAGGAAGACGGCTGGGAAGCCGGCTTTCTGGCTAATCAGCATCGATCTGGCCGAACATCAACAATCAGGAAGTCGGTTGGCAGATAATGGCACACCGCCTGACTTCCTGATTGCCTGGGAAGCCGGCTCCATGCTAGGGAAGTACTGGTATCAGTACTCAGTATCGGCGAGTACCAAAAGATAAATAAACAGAAGTGGTAAAAATGTCTACAGAGAGCATAGCCTGCTATTGCTTTTGGCTCATCCCCAATATGAACAATAACGTTTCATATTTCCCCTCGGGGTTGTACATTAATTCCAGGCACATTTGTGTCACCGCAGCTTGTTGATACTGATACTGTCAATTACATGCTGGATTGTATCACACATTTAGTGTTCTGTACATCTACAGTTGGTATGTGAATGATCATTTTTATTGATTATAGGCCAGGAGAAAAATTTCACAGCTTTCACAGGCTTTTATTTCTAGTCCAACTATAGGCTGCAGTAAATCATAAGCTTTTCCAGTCTTCATTGATATGGAGGTGTTTCTATGTTAATCCTTTGTTCCCATTTTATTAAGGTGTACTTTCCCACAGTTAGGGAGACAAGCTTTGCACGTGTCAGTAGGCGAATGCAGCATGCTTTCAGGTGTATTCCACTGGCAGGTAAGGTCAGGCATACTAGACGATTAAGAATACCTGTACTGAGAGAACTATGTAGGTTGTTATTGCTGACTACCTCCCGCTGACACGTTCTGCGCATGCGTGCCGTCATCTTTGAGTGTATCTTGGTATACCAAGATATACTCAAAGATGGCGGCGTGCCTGCGCAGAACGTGTCAGCGGCCGACATGGCCACCACTCTTACAGCGTGTGACGTCACTGTCATGTGACGTCATGCGTTCCACCTCCAAGATGGCGGTGGGCATACTTAGAACAAGCTGGCGGCCAATATGGCCGCCTCGCGTTCTGGAAATGAATTTATATATGCCCGAATATATTTTTCGTATATTTGGGCATATAATAAATTAGTTGATTCGGACAATCAGGCCAAATCAACTGAATTTCATTCATTGGCAGGTTCGTCCGAATTCAAATGCATTTTCGTATGAGATCGCGTTTCCGTCCGATATTCGTAAGGTTGATGGGCAGTGTACAACCGCAAATACTGTACAATCTGACTAACCAGCAGGTTAGAAAACTTTGGTCGATCGTACGATTTTCGCAAGGTTGGTGGCGTTTCCATACGTTAAAATTCGTACGATTAACACTGCACATGTGCAAACGAAAACACGTGCGGTCGATTACTGCAATTCGTCCAGGATTTTTTCCCCACTACAGGCTGATTGAACCTTGCGATAATCGGGGCAGGATGGGGCCGCCCTTACGAAAATCGTACTACGGTTCGATCATCGGACGAAAAGTTTTGTCCGATGATCGCAAGGTGTATGGGCAGCTTTAAGATATACTGTATAATTATAATTATTTTGTTTGATTTAGTCATTTTTATGGTTTTCAGAATGGCTACCTGATCAGTCATTATTGTTAGTGTTTTGGCTGCAGCATTGGTCACCAGCCATGCAACACTCCTCTATGAGTCAGAGCTGCTGACACTTGGAGAATTCTCACCACTATTGCTGCATCTGAATAGCCAGGTGCCTCTTTGAAAGAAGTGCACAATAAAGATGTTTACATTCATCATTATCAGCATTTTCAGACCGCTGGTCATCGTGTTATATTTGTAATTGTTATCTCTTCAGTTGTAAGAATGTCATTCACCTACTATAGGCATCCTAATGACATCGGTCTGACTTTGCAATGTTGTAATACTTTACACGGCGCTGTTTTCTTACGATATCACTGTAACTTGGTATCATTTGTTTCGAGACGTTGAAGAGATTTATCTTGGACATCAGTTGACAAATCAGTTTGCAGGATTTTTGAAAAGTAAACATTTATTCAGCGACTACAAATGTTACTTGATAGATTTGGCTTTGATAGAAGGATAGTTGTGAGGATTGCACAAGCAGATGCTTTCTCATTATGCTCAGGACTTCCAGCTTGAAGCTTTGCACTGTGCCAAAATAATGGATTGGGAGCAAGCTGGGAGGAGCGGAGATCATTGGCGCAGTTGTATAGAAAGGCAGATTTCTGGGCCAGGTCAAGGGGTCACATTGTTTGGAAAGGCATAGCAGTTTTGGGTTCAGACACAAGTGCTGAGTTGTCACACCTCGGAAATCAGCACAGGGTGTCTGTTGATTTTGTTCTCACCCTTTTGAGCTGGTCGGGGCTGTGCTTAAGACCCTTTTACCTTTTAAGGAGGGTCAATAAGTGAAGCCCCCCTCCTCAAGGCCTCTTCTCCTTCCTATGCCCTCTCTGTGTGTCTTCTGTGTTTTTTTTATACCCTGGGACATAAATGCAGCTGCCTGCTCTGCTAAGCAGTGGCCGAGATCAGTGGCTACAGAACATCCCAGATTGCAGTGTAAGCCCATTGCTCATAAACAACAGTGTTTATAACCCACACAAGCATTTAGGCTGAGTAAACAAAACGTTTCAAATATTTCGATCCTTGCTTAATCAGTGTCCAAGCCATTTCTTCAGTGTGTATTGAAGAAGTGGCACATTATTGCCACTTATTAAAGTGGCAATAAATTGCAATCCTAGGAAAGCAGCCATATGGTCATATTGTCTGTCAGTGTTTCATAATTATAGCCAGTGAGGCATTCTGTCAGTTGATTCACATAGTGTATTACATACTTCTCAACGTTCAGAGATGAGAGAGACACCTTTATGCACAAAGTATGAAGGCAGAAAACACACCCCGGCCATGCTCCAAGTTGCATGGTCCAACTAGATTTATTATGTAAATAAATGCATTATTATTATTATTATACAGGATTTATAAAGCGCCAACAGTTTGCGCAGCGCTTTACAATATAAGGAAGACATTACAATTACAATACAATCAAGACAAGATGTTAAGGAAGGCCCTGCCCCTGAGGGCTTACAATCTATAAGTAAACCCACAAGTGCCTTTTTCTCCATGACTTTACTTTACACTGGCTTCCAAATGCAATAATTCAGAGGTTTACCACAGTATAACACTTTTGGTAGTAGATTGGTTGCTGTAGTTGATTTATAAAAAGAAGTAAATTCAGCTATTGCCCATAGCAACCAACTAGATTTAATCTTTCATTCTATGGGATAATAAAAAAAAACGAATGCCACTGCTTGCTTTGGGCCAGTACTTCACGTTTTCTCCAGTTCATAAAACGCTTCAACCAATACTTGAATAAAACCTGGTATACCAAGCTAGCTGATGAATATAAAGATTTTTGGGGAAGTCAGTGATAGAAATCTCTTTGTCAGATGCCACAACCAGAAAACAAGTCATAAAGAAAAAAAGAAAACTAGTGCTATTGAAACCATTTAAATGTGCTCCTTCCCATTGGAGAAGGTGGAGGTATACCAAACATGGCTGTTACAGTCATCAGGAGCCCATGATATGAAGCGGAGGGCACCTGATTTGAATGGGGGACTTGAAGGGAGAACTCCACTTTTTTGTGTTTTGCGTGGGGTCCCACCTTAAAATCTGCTACATTTTAGACCAGGGTGCCTCAAGATTTGCATATACAAATAGGTATCTGTGAAAATATTTGTAATACAGATTCAGAAGGTTTTTCACATAAATTGTTGCCCCTCCAATCTTCTACAGATTGAATTAGAAGCACTTTGAAATATTTGTTTGATTTTTGCAAATATCTCTTGGTTAAAGTGATATTAAAGTCAAAATGTGTTTAAGCTTTTTCAAATGCTGAAGAAATTCTTAGAATGGGTGCGGCTCCTTGATGTTTAAAGGAGAACTATGAGGTGAGTGCTTTTCACTCACCTCATAGTTCTAGCCGACCTGTGACAATGAGACTGTCACAGGTCGACTCAGTAGAGCGGGAGGTGAGCGAACCTCTCGATCCTGTCACGGCTCTCTGCCGTGACAGGGGAGGGGCTGGATTCCCCCCTCCCCGCTCCGATCCGCCAGCGCTGACTGGCGGATCGGACGGGGGAGGGGGCGGGTAAAACTGGCTCTGCCTCTAGATAGGCAGAGCCAGCTGTCACTCACGCAGCTGGGCGGATCCAGACATAATTGTCAGGATCCGCTTCAGCTGCGGTGTCTCAGTATATAGCGAGCTGTAGCTTGCGGTATACTGAGCTTAGGGTGACGGGAGGACGCTAGTTTGTGTCCTCCCGTTACCCTAAGGAGAACTATGGGGAAAAGCCTTAACCCCATAGTTCTCCTTTAAATGTTTTAGTTTCCTGTAGAATCAGCTGGTTCCCTGAGCACTGGTCCTGTTATCCTGTTTTAGGGCAGCTCCTTTCCCTTGCAGGGTCCTGTGGATATTGTGATCTTGTACGGGGCAGGAAGTTCAGGGAAGCCTAGTTGAGAGAGTTGGAGCTGTTCAGAAACATGATGACTGGAAGTGCCTAGGCAAAAATGTAAAGAAATACTTTGCTGGGCAATGTATATTGTTTGATATGGATTATTTATTGAAAAGAGGATTTGAGAGGTTAATATTACTTTAACTCATTAGGTGTGATTTCACAGGTAGGCCCAGAGGGTGCTTCACTTTTTTAGGCCCTATTCACACCTGCAAATGGGAACGATCGCATAAAGGTGCCCATACACCTTACGATAATCGTATGTGATCGACTTTTCGTACGACAATCGTAAGGTGTATGGGTAGTGTGCAACCACCAGTACTGTACAATCGTACGACTTTTGTCTTTCCTGCATGTTAGAAAACTTCAGTCGATCGTACGATTTTCGCAAGGTTGGTGGTGTTTCCGTATGTCAAAAGTCGTACAATTAACACTGCTCATGCGCAAACGAAAATACGTGCGGTCGATTACCGCAATTCGTTTTTTTTTTCCACTACAGGCTGATTGAACCTTGCGATAATCGGGGCATGATGGGGCCGCCCTTACGAAAATCGTACGACGGTTCGATCATCGGACGAAAAGTTTTGATAATCGGGGCATGATGGGGCAGAAGGTGCAGAAGGACTTTGACTCAGACAATCCAACATCTGGATCGGCTGAGCCGAAGCTCCAGCAGCTCAGTCGCTGCCATTCGCCCCTATTCACATAGGGGCCAAGCGGCAGTGAGTGAATAGCCGAATGCTTCGGCTCGGCTATTCTGCTCGGTATCCATCCGACTGAACCGAAGGGCTCCGGCGGCCGAAGAGAGCCAAAGGATCAGCCGAAAAGCTACGGCTGGATCCTTTGGCTCCTTTGTGAATAACCCCCTTAGAAAAAGGCGCATAACGGAGTTAAAGCGTTGCAGTTAGTTAGCATGATATTTAGGTCTTTGTGACTAAAAATGTTGTTGCAAACAAGTTCATAAATTCCCCCTTATGTTTGCTCAAATCTTTTATTATTCTAACTGAATTTTTTCAACTCTGTTTAGAGTTAGTAGTTTGCTTCATACGTGTTCTTCTTTATATATATAACTGTGGTGAAAAAAAGATATTTAAGTACAATTTATATAACAGTAGAAAAAAGTGGCCTTGCAGAACCCATCACATAACCAATTCTGTTGTCACCAAAAACTCACTTAAATAATGATGTAGATTGTGTGTGTAACATAAACATTTATGAGGCACATACAAATTCTCCAGTTGGTCCATTAGTAAATATAGCCCCATGCCACCCTTTCACTCTCCCCCTCACTCCATTGCACCCGGTATCTCAGGCCGAGAGGATGCTGGGAGATGTGACTGGGGATTTAGTGTACTGATCAGGAACCAAGGACGGGATTGAATGTTCAGCGGAGACTTTTAGCCTGCGGGAATAGAGAGGCACAGGGCAGAAGAGAGAGAAGAGGCAAGATCTAAGGGAGATTGAAAGCTGATGACAGGAAAGCAGATATATATAGAAGCACTTGAAGATGAACAGATAGCAATGGATATATAGGCTGCTGTAGATGATAGATAGGGAGACAGACAGACAGACAAATAGATAGATAGATAGATAGATAGATAGACGATAGATAGATAGATAGATAGATAGATAGATAGATAGATAGATAGATAGATAGATACACGATAGATAGACGATAGATATATAGATAGATAGATAGATACACGATAGATAGACGATAGATAGATAGACGATAAATAGATAGAACAATAGATAGAACAATTGATAGATAGATAGATAGATAGATAGATAGATAGATAGATAGATAGATAGATAGGAAAGTCAGGAAATCACCAGCACTCATTAGTAAAGATAAATATGTCCCTTTTATTGGACAGAAAGCGTCACAGACATCCAAATAAACCGACGTTTCGGGGCCGCGCAGGGTCCCTTCCTCAAGGCAGAAAGATGTGACAATATGGTAGAGACAGACAGACAGACAAATAGATAGATAGATAGATATACGATAGATAGATAGATAGAACAATAGATAGATAGATATATAGATAGACGATAGATAGATAGATAGATAGATAGATTTATAAATCATTTGTATTTTTTTTTTTTTGCTGTGAGCTCATGGCCGCCTTTATATGTGAAAATGTTTCAGCAGAAACCAAGTTTTTATTTTAATTTTACTTTACTATCCAGACATTTAAAATGAAATGTAAAGCACTAAAGGATGTAGAGAGGTTAAAGGATTGCTATATTTGCAAGGAATGCCACAAATATCAGGTTGTGTCTGACAGTTAAAAATAAAGTAATCCAAAACTTGCAGCTAAGAAAATAATAGGAATAGATGATTGCATTTTTAGTAAGCATGTGCAAGCCATCCATCACTGTACCTCACCTCTCCCGGGCAGATGGGCCTAACTAGATAGGACAAAGTCCAGCTCATCAGAAAGCAGCAATACTCCACCAGCAGCTTGGGCAATAACATGTATTGCATATGAGATCACAGCATGTACTGTGGCTGCAGGATTCATGAGGGATGGCTTAAGCTGGCCATAAACCTATAGATTATCTGCAAAATACCTGACCAATGTCTGCATCCAATCAGATTTTCAGATATTTTGAAAGCCAGCAGGGCAGACTAGCAAGATACTGAAGCTTGGCCCAGCGGGAGATTCCTCCATCCACACAGTTTAGCATAGATGGAGGAATCTGATGCACTTTTTCCATCTGACCACAGAAAATCTGCAGATAATCTAGAGGTGTATGGCCAGTGTTATATGGATTTTCTTGTTTTACAAATATTTCTTGTTTTCTCATCTATTGCTTTCTGCCTTGTCATAGATTTTTGTATAGGTTAGGTGATCACTGATAGGTTTCTGTAGATAACTGCAGTTTGCATATTTTCTGTTATTAACCTCCCTGGCGGTATTCCCGAGTCTGGCTCGGGGTTAATTTTCAGTACCAAGAGCGGTAACCCCGAGCCAGACTCGGGATTGCACAGAAAAGTGTCACTTACCTTGTCCCTGCGAGCCCGCGGTGTCCTCTGCTGTACGCGGCCTGCCGATGCCGGCATCTGAGTTTTCGTTTTTGGGCATCACAGCGGGGGGCGGAGCTGGCAGGAGATTCAAAAGTGAAAACATGACATTTACACAGAATACACACAATGCAATGTAATCTGCTATGGTTACACTTATGTGCCAAACTACTTCACTTCAGTTTTGTCCCTAGAGCTTTGTCCAGTGCCCTGCCTGACACTTTTACTGTTCTTTCTGCCTGGAAACTTGTGAACGTCCATGGCATCCAAAAAGCGTCCCTTTAGGTCAAAAGCGGTTTTAGACCAGCTAGAAAACATCAATAGTAAGTTAGAATCACTTGCAGAATTGAGCGATAGCGATTCGTTGGGAAATTCGTCATCAGACACTGAAAGTAACAACAGTGACGATTCTGCGACCAAGCTCAGTCTTGGACTCTTGTTTGGACAGATTTTGGTGAGTTATTCCTAAGATTTACTACGAATTACGGGCCTACAATATAAAACAACAAATTGCCAAGAAAAACAATGGACCGCTTTGGGATGCTAAAATCCTAAATAATCAGACCGCCAGGGAGGTTAAGTAAGCCCTGCAGATTGTAAACAGTGTCTACAAAGTTTATAGCAGGACCACCCCTGAGGTACATTGTAAGAATGAGTGCATTACCGCAATGCATGTTATGTGTATTAGCACATTGTAGTGCGATTCATTTTCAATGGCACCCCAACTCAGTAATTCAGTGCGCCTCCGACACACATGTGTTGCAGTGCACTATAATGCAGAGTAATGCATTACTAAGCGCTACAGTGGACTGCTTAAAAAGAACAAATGGTGCATAGGTGAAAGAATGAAATAGGTTTAGTTAATGCAGGGCACATTAACACGCCACATAACACACGAGGAAGGCACTGGAAGGGACAGATCTGAATGGGCTTTAAAAAAACAAATCAAACAGGATAAAGAAAAAAACCCTTCTATATGGCACAGCTGGTTATTGAAGCGTCAAATAACATTTCTCTGTTCATTGGAAAATGATATTTTAGTCATAGGTGAAGTGTGTCAGGCTGAATCAGCCCCTGGCTTCTTATATTTCTAAAATATTCTAACAGTGATATTTTACTGCTGTAATTCCCAGTTCTGTTCCTGTCGTCTTGGGAGGTTTTGTTGTCTACACCCACATTTTGCATGTTCCAGCACCTTCTTGTACATTACAAGACAAATAACAATTCCAGCAAGAATGGTGGAAGCCCATTATAATGGGCACAGCAGGTGTACAGATCCAAGAACTCAGCACAGGCATGGTGGGAGCCCCTCATAATGGGCACAGCGGGTGTGCAGATCCAAGAACTCAGCACAGGGATGGTGGGAGCCCCTCATCATGGGCACAGCGGGTGTGCAGACCCAGGAACCCACCACAGGGATGGTGCGAACCTCTCATAAAGGGTACAGAAGATGTACAGACCTGGGAACTCAACACAGGGATGGTGGGGGCCCTCATAAGGGGCACAGAAGATGTACAGACCCAGTAACTCAGTGCAGGAATTGTTGGATCCCCTTATAATGGACACAGCGTGTGTGCAGACCCAGGAACCCAGCACAGAGATTTTCACCAACAGAGTCCCCAAATGATAGAAGAAACTGTTAACTCTCCAATACTTACCTAACAATGAAACGTAAGTTTTGATTGGACCGACACTATACTTATTAATTATCGTTTTGATAGGCAACTTAGCTTTGGAACAAAGATGTCTAAAATTACAAATATATAAAATGCTTTCAGAATAATCATATTTTGTGCTTCATACATGCACATGAATAGAGCAGCTTTCTTTTATGTCATTTTTCACCATGGCGATTCTGCTGTCCAAAAAAAAGCAATGTTGAGCAGTAATTGGAGAGTTCCTTTCTGTAGCCATAGATTGGCCAAGGTTACTCCTTGTGTTGTAGGAATTCCTTTGGCCTGAAGTTGGGGTAACTCAAGATCTTGGTATGAGCAGTACTGACCCCAGCAGTGACATCTTTGCTGGTTAATTTTATCAGCAGGAGATTGAACAGACAGATGCCATTATGAGAGGGTCTTAGTCATATAGAAATGTACAGTAGGCAACATGATGTTGGGGAGACTGTGAAATCACAAACCTCAAATAGATGCTCTGTGTGGGGCAAAAAAAGAACAGTAATGCCAACAATAATAATTGCAATGCCGCTCTGTAGCTTACAACCACGGAGCACTCTTTTTGTTGGCCCAAAGATTAGGGGTGCATACCAGCAATCAGAGTTACAGTGATGTCATTATAGGCAGAAGGCAGTTGGGCCAGAGATTAGAGGTGCATACCAGCAATCAGACTTAGAGCAATATCATTATAGACAGACAGCAGTTGGGCCAGAGATTAGGGGTGCATACCAGCAATCAGAGTTGCAGTGATGTCATTATAGACAAACCACAGTTGGGCCAGAGATTAGAGGTGCATACCAGCAATCAGAGTTGCAGTAATATCGTTATAGACAGAAGGCAGTTGGGCCAGAGATTAGAGGTGCATACCAGCAATCAGAGTTGCAGTGATGTCATTATAGACAGACGGCAGTTGGGCCAGAGATTAGAGGTGCATACCAGCAATCAGAGTTGCAGTGATGTCATTATAGACAGACTGCAGTTTGGCCAGAGATTAGAGGTGCATACCAGCAATTAGAGTTACAGTAAAGTCATTATGAACAGACGGCAGTAGGGCCAGAGATTATGGGTGCATACCAACAATCAGAGTTGCAGTGATGTCATTATAGACAGACGGCAGTTGGGCCAGAGATTAGAGGTGCATACCAGCAATCAGAGTTGCAGCGATGTCATTATAGACAAACCACAGTTGGGCCAGAGATTAGAGGTGCATACCAGCAATCAGAGTTGCAGTGATGTCATTATAGACAAACCACAGTTGGGCCAGAGATTAGAGGTGCATACCAGCAATCAGAGTTGCAGTAATATCGTTATAGACAGAAGGCAGTTGGGCCAGAGATTAGAGGTGCATACCAGCAATCAGAGTTGCAGTGATGTCATTATAGACAGACGGCAGTTGGGCCAGAGATTAGAGGTGCATACCAGCAATCAGAATTACAGTGATGTCATTATAGGCAGAAGGCAGTTGGCCCAGAGATTAGGGGTGCATACCAGCAATCAG
>NW_017309072.1:103312-103548 GCF_000935625.1 Nanorana parkeri | reverse complement strand
GAGCGGTAGCCCCCATCCAGAAGACCCGGAGAGAAATAGCTGTGTCCCAGTAAGGGCATTAGGGGGGAATTGTAGTCCCAGCGTTGTTTACTATGGAGTGCGTCCCATGTAGACAACGTTGTGGTAGTCAAAATGTGAGTGTCTCCGGATAGTGGTCTAAACTGCCGCGGGACCCAACAAATTTTATGTAAAGGCGCTCGACTTAAGGCATATTCCATCTGCACCCACAGTTTGGT
>NW_017309072.1:101279-101632 GCF_000935625.1 Nanorana parkeri | reverse complement strand
ATGAATTTTTGGGCAGTTTTGCGATTAAGGAGTGTTTTTAGTTCTTCCCTAGCCTGTAGTAGTGAGTGATAGTGGCTAAGTTGTAATGAGCGTTTATGAAGGCGTTCTAAGGACCTGATTTTTTCCAATAAGGACTGCAATTCTTGCTCCGCCTCCCGTTTCTTCCTGGCGCCTAGCTCAATCAGCCGCCCACGGATAACTGCCTTGTGGGCCTCCCATATCACCGCTGGAGAGGTATTCGGAGTGGCATTGGTCTGAAAGTAATTCTGCAGATCTGCTAGCAGGCTTTCTTTTGCTAAGGGGCATCGCAATAAGCTTTCATTAAGTTTCCAGTTGGTAGATCTGGAGGGTAT
>NW_017309072.1:57350-97764 GCF_000935625.1 Nanorana parkeri | reverse complement strand
TAAATAAGTTGAACATTATGGGACCCAGCACAGAACCCTGATTGTATATGCTATTTGTTTATTGGTATCCAGTGTCCGAGTAGGATTTCAGCCATTCAGACAATTCAGAATCACCATTTGGTGGTTGAATACAACTTCCCCACTCCCACAGAGTGTTGATCAAAGGGGGTGTCCTCTTTTTTGTGTTTGTACGTGGGTCCTGTCAGCAATGGAGCTCCGCAAGCATCCACTTCCCCCCAGCTGGGAAAATGGAAACATTGCATTTTTGTTTTTATAAATATTGAATATATATTTATATCAATAAAAAAAAATGGAATTTTAGATACATATTGTCATTCAGTTCTTAGCACCTCGAAAAGCCCCAAGTTGTTTTTTTTAAATGTTTTTTTGTGATCTAATTGTTCAGGGGTGCGGTGACACGCTTGGCGGCCCGCATGGCATCAGGGAGATGTCCTGGCCGGGCCCCGCCGTGCCTCGGACCCCATAGCGGCCGCCTGGGTCGCTATGGTGATTGTTACGCCACTGCTTCTGCATCTTCATGCCCCTCTGCTTTAGCCAATCGTTATTGTTATACATGGCTGTATTTGGTCAATCGTGTCAGCTAGCATGCCCGCCTTTTTGTTTACATGCAGCTGACAATATCAGATGTGGGAATAAGGCACTTGTCCCTATCAACATAGAGACAAGGTGCCTTGCCAGTGGAGGGAAGGCTTTGCCATCCTTACCTGGCAAGGTACTGTCCCCATGATGAGGGCATGTGGTCTGGTATGCTTCAGGAGGGAGGAGGGGTGCATACTTGCTGCCCCATTCATTTCTGCATGCTTTCTTTTGAAGAAAAAAAAAATGTCTTTGTAAGTGTCAGTTTTTCGGTTATATACACCACTTAACAGTCAGGTTTAGGCAGAGCCATCTTTAATATTGATTGGATCCTGGGCAAGCATTTTCTTGGGTCCCCTGCCACACCCTGCCCCACCATGCAATATTGCCTGCTATATGCTGGCGGCACAGAGCCGCGCTGCAGCTGGGAAAGATCCCGACAATATTGTCAGGATCCACCCCGCTACCTGATTGATAGCTGACTCTGCCTCTCTGGATCCAGAGCCAGCTGTGCCAGCCCCCTCCCCAGTGCTGAAGAGGCGGCCGGTGCAGACACAGCATTAGCACTAGTTTATGGGTTACAGGGCCCCACAGCAATGACTGGGCCCTGGGCAGCTGCCCCTTTTGCCCTGCCTTAAAGACAGCCCTGGGTTTAGGGCATCCCCCAAGCATGTTATTTAACCACTTGTAATTAAACGGCTGGCTGGTCAGCTTCTTGGATTTAATAGAGCGTCTAAAGACCCCGCCCACTCGCGCTAGCTGCACGGTGCGCACAAGCCGGAAACTGTCAAAATGTTTAAACAGGCAACGATGCCTTTTTACATACAAGTGTGGAGGTCAGCACACGATCTCCCTCCGATCTCCTCTCCGGTGTCAGAATGCAGCAAGTGATGTATATTACATCACATCTGCATTCCGCTTGTAGGTAGGTGCAGTACGGCCAACGGCCACTAGATGCCCCCATGGGGCCCTGGAGATAGATGCAGCTCTGGCCTGGGAAGACTCTGTGTCCCAGGAGAAGTTGATTTATAGGGGGCGCCCGAGAGGGGAAGTAGGCAGAGAGTACAGGAGAGCAGAAGTCTAAGACTGTCTGCAGAGTCTCTGGAGAGAGAATGATTCTTGAACATAGGCTGGTCCATGGGAAGGACAGGACCAGGCCTAGGACTATGTAGAGCTACAAAGATTCCATAGTTTCCCCACAGGGGGAAACCCACCGTGCTAGGACTGACAAGGATGGGATTCCGGAGAATAGTGAAGTGCTAGAAGACTGACGATATTTGCCAGTGGGCCTATGGCCGAAGTAAGTCGTGGACTCTGGGCGGCACCTGGGCTGATGTACCTCTCTCTCTCTAAAGTGTAACACCAATCAAGTAACAAGAATTGTGCCGTCATCCCACCCGGGGGTGGCTGAAACGTATACTTTGTTCTGTTTATACCTTCAAGTAAAACCAACAAAAAGCCTATCTGTGTGGACTGGTTCTTCTCCCTCTAACCTCTGAGAAGGTGGGGTTCTACAGGAGTGTGATGTTGGACTGTATCGTGGCTGTAACCATCTGAGGAGGGTAGGTGCGCAATGGGGCTATGCCTGACACAGGGTGCCATTCATGGTGGCCTTTCTCCCTAAGGGGGAGGAAGCGCCGAAGACCGCAGAGGCGGTTGAAGCCATGAGGCCCTGTGTGCGCAGTAGTACACGTGTGGGAGTGTTTGCACGAGGCCAAGGCCGTGGCCCCTGACCGTGAGGTGTTTGGTTTCGAGTTGCATGGACGGGGTTACCCAGCCAACCCAAAAGGAACACACACGCAACAACACCCCAAGAGTGAACCCCGCCTACACGCTGTCACTCTCCAGCTTCAGAAGCTAGAGAGAAGCTGATGAAGCAGATCTGTGCTTCATCAGCTTCTTTGGAGGTCCCTAGGTGACATTGTGGTCTTGGAGAGGACCTGTCACATCTTCTTTGCTATCCTATAGGAGACTTCTTATCCTCCTATGTAATAACAATAAAGTTAAGTGGAAAAAAAAATTCAGATTGCAAAAAAAAATAATTAAAGTCACAAATAAATAAAAACACAAAAAAATGTTTAAAGTCCCCATCCATACATATATGCACTCTAACATGCTTCCGGTGCGCATACATGCGAAAACAACGATTGCGCCCATTACGCCGCACATATTACATATCGCCGTGAACGTCGCAGTGAGAACAATAATTCTAGAGCCATCAATCACTGATAACACTAAACTGATGAGCGGTAAAAGCAACCTATGGCCAATTTTGGGTATAGTAGTTTTGTGCGATTTTGCGGGTTCGTGCAATATTAAAGCTTGACATGTTTGGTGTCTATTTACCCGACGTGACCCCGTCTTTTATATTTTACCAAAATATTAGGTGATAATAATTGTATTATAAAATAATGTTTAAAAAAAAACAGTTTTTAAAAAAAATTTCAGTCATTTTTCCTTAATATAGTAAAACATTTTTTTTTTAAACGGAGCGTGATTAAATACCACCAAAAAAAAAGCTCTATCTGTCCCCAAAAAATGGTATACAATTAATTTCAGTACAGCGCTGCATGACGGGAAAAATGTCAGGCAAAGTACCGCAGCGCTGAATACTGAAAAATGGCCGGGACAGGAAGGGGGTGTAAGCACCTGGGGGGGGAATTGATAAAAACTGGAGCAGATGTGCACGGCAACCAATCAGCTTCTCTCTTTCATTTTCAAATCTCAAATGAGCAAACTGAAGAGAGATGCTGATTGGTTGCTATGGGCACAGGGCCGTCTTTAACACAGGGCAAAAGGGGCAGTTGCCCTGGACCCAATCATTGTTGTGGGGCTCAAAAATCCCAACTGAACGGTATTTTCAAAACTGTTTGCGTTGTTTGCCTTCAATCTCCCTCAGGGCAGTGCCCAGCTCCTCATGCACATTGTTTGCCAATTCCATGTTTATTTGCAATGAAAATGGTCAGAATTGATTTGAATGACACACTGGAGGACACTGGAGCAACATCATGGCACCGACAGGCTTTAATCCCTGCTAAAGGCCCAAAACATTGCACAGTATTAAAGGAGAACTAATGGGGGTCAGGGCTTTTCCCCATAGTTCTCCTCAGGGTAACAGGAGGACACAAACTAGCGTCCTCCCGTCACCCTAAGCTCAGTATATAGGGAGCTACAGCTCGCGGGAATACTGAACTGCCGCAGCTGAAGCGGATCCCAACAATTATGTCTGGATCCGCCCAGCTGCGTGAGTGGCAGCTGGCTCTGCCTATCTAGAGGCGGAGCCAGCTGTACCCGCCCCTCCCCCGTCCGTTCCGCCAGTCAGCGCTGGAGGAGGGGGGAATCCAGCCCCTCCCCTGTCACGGCAGAGAGCCGTGACAGGATCGAGAGGTGAGCGAACGCCGGTATGTGTTCGCTCACCTCCCGATCTACTGAGCCGACCTGTGACAGTCTCATTGTCACAGGTCGGCTAGAACTATGAGGTGAGTGAAAAGCACCCCCCTCATAGTTCTCCTTTAAAGCCGTACATATAAGTACGTATATACAGCTGACACTCGCTGTTGGGGGCATTAGCAGGTTTTCCATGCACAGAAACAACATGCAAAACCTCCTGCTGTATATGTGCTGACTTCATCGCACTCAGTGGTGACATCATCATACTGCCATCCTGATAACATCACATCGGTATCAGAGACTGTAGGAGTGATCGTATAAAAATAGTTTTTTTAATGTGTTACCATGCATTTGTCACCCAGGGCAGATTTACTCACCGTCACATGTAAATTCTGTTTTCTGTTGAGTTACAATACTAGATAGAGCATATCCATCCATACACGGACATTTTGAAGGGTCATCACAGTTGTCGTTTACAGGGCACTTCCTATTACCATCACACAACGTTCCATCTACAGGAAGACAGAAAGATACACAGAGATCATCTAGAATACATATGACATCATGTTTTATTTGTGTCATGGTTGCAGTCATTAGGCCTTGTGTCCGGCGCCATACATGCAATCAGATTGTCAGCACTATAAATTAAAAATGATCTTCACGGGGCAACTGAATAGATTGTAACAGCTTGAAAGAAAATCATCTTGTGCCAGTACTGCTACGAGACTAAGTTCCCCGATCACCTAAGTGTGAAAACGTGCCATGTGCTCCAAGATGGAGACTCTGATAGTTTAGAGTTAGGACCGCACTATATTGAGGTGCCTTGGCGCGGCTGTGCGGCTTACACATATTCTGCAGAAGACGTGTATCTAAACCTCTGTTTTTAACCTTAGCGGTGAGACAAGTTTTTTTACATGCTGGCTGGTGTGTGTGCTGGGAAAACTTTTTGTTGTTTTAAACTGCGTGGCAGGCGCGTGCTTTGACGCACATTCAAGGAACGTGCAAAAAAACACACAATGCGCTTGCGGGGCCGTTACATATCAATATCACGCCAAGCACGGCTGAGCAAACAGGTTTTTTCCGAGTTTTTAAATGAACACTAACTTAAAACATACTGTATCCCATCGCACTCTTGACCAGAAAAAAAGCCTAAAAAAGCAGGGCGGATGCGGCAGTGACAGCAGATGCCGTCGCAAATCATGTGCAAATTCAGATAGGAAGTCAATCGCACTCCAATGCAATGCCAAGTCAATCTTTTTATTCACTGAGGTAGTGTTGCATTTTACAGCATAAGCACTGGCAGAACTACCAGGGTCGCAGCGGCAATTGCGACCGGGCCCTGGCATTCCGCCACTTGGGGGAGGGGGCAGCAAGGAAGAAGAGGGCCGCCCGAGATAGTGCCGCTCCTTCCACGCCGCACAGCCACCCGCAGCATGTACGGGCGGCTGTGCGGCGGGGCTGGAGAGGCTGTCACTGGTCCCGCAGAATGTGCTGCAGGCACTGCCGGGCAGCACATTCTGCTGTGAGGACCCTCTCCTCTTAGTCCCGCCCCCTGGCCGAAGAGACGAGGAAGAGGGAAGGTAAGTCAGGAGTGGGAAGGGAGGGGGGGGGAGCAGGGCACAGGGAAGTGTGTGTATAGTGCTGATTTTTATTATAATGTATTGCTGGGACATGTAGTCCCGCATAGCTGGTGGTATTCTGCATTGCTGTATGATGATTATACAGCAATGCAGAATAGCTCCAACTATGTAGGACTACAAGTCCCAGAAATCCATTGTATTTTTAAGTAGGGATCCACCACTGCCAATACTTGGCATTTTCATGAGTACTCATACTCGTGAAAATCCCCCGATACTAAACGCAGATACCGGTGTTCTGTCGAGAACGCCGATGTAGTCGAATTTGCCGACCTCAGCATCTGCGCTTGCACACAGACCGTTATTATCGGGGAAACCGGGATTTATTCACAAAGTATTTAGTTTAAATCGTTAATTGTGACCGTTGATAATATTCCACCCTTCAATCATTGACATCCGTCATTGACTGCCATGGACGGTATATTATTACCGGTCACAATTAACAATTACAAACGAATACTTTGTAAATAAATGCCGGTTTCCTCGTTAATCCAATCTGTACGTAAGCGCAGATACTGGGTCGCCGTGGCGGTTGGGGCAGGGGGGGGGGGGCCTTCATGGTTTCTTGCACTGGGGCCCTGAAGGTTCTAGTTACGCCTTATGGCCATAAAGGTTTATAACTGTAAAATGCAACACTACCTCAGTGAATAAAAAGATTGACTTGGCATTGCATTGGAGTGCGAGTGACTTCCTATCTGAATTTGTAAATGCACGCTAATGCACAGGAGAAAATGAGGGATACGTGTAGCACATTTGACTGTCCTACATTTGTCATGCGTGTGTCACCCATTGAAATTAATTGGGACCTGCAGCAAGAGCGGGAAACAAGCACCCATGAACGTGTTCCCGCTACACAATAGTGTGATTGGGTACTAAGAGTGTAATCCACCACAAAGGGATCGGCAGACCGATAATATATGGAAGTGGGATAGATGCAGCGGCAGAGCCATCACACATTGATTACTTTTGTGTTTGAAGATGTCCAATGTACTGATATGCAGGGAAAAGAAAGACCCCCTCTTAAAAAGACATAAAGCCAGATATTTTCTGGGCTTTATCCCAGCAATATTATTGGGTTCAGCCCTGGCTGCCTCTCTGACAGCTGGCTCCACCTCTCTGAGCATTGCTCTGAGCCAGCTGCATATTCCTGTTGGGGGCACAGACTGACAGTCACTGCTCCCCTCTAGGAGAAGAGACAGAGAGCTGGCCGTTCAGTGTTTGTGTGATCGCTCGGCTCTCAGTATTAGAGCTAGTTTATTCCAGCCCCAGTGCGTTCCTGGCCCGATTCAGTGCCGGAACGCACTGGATTGCATCCCGGTTGGCTCACTGTATTCTGGAATGGGAGGGGGCGTGGCGGTGCATTAAAATCAATGGCACCACAGCCATGCCTGCCCGACCGCAGTGGGATTGCCCGCTTCGGAACACATGGCACATCAATGCCTGCATTCCGGTTCAGTGCAGTGAGAAAACATCCTACTGCGGCCGGGGGGCATGGTTGTGGTGCCATTGATTTCAATGCAACGCCACGCCCCCTCCCACCCTAGAATGCAGTGAGCCGGCCAGGAACGCGATCAAATGCATCCGGCATTGAATCGGGCCGGAACGCATTGTGGCTGGTGTGAATTAGCCCTTAGAGCCGACGTGTGAACTCTGGTGGCGATCCGTGCTCCCCACAGGTCTTCAAATAATCAGGAGAACTGAAAATAATCACATCACTGATTGAATTGTCACTATTAAGACCTGACACTGCTAATAAATTGTCATAGTAGTGGAACCATTCTGCTTTCCTATGTATTGTATGAGTTTTACCCACCCTCAGGAGCTCCTATCACCCCAAATGTAGTTTGCCCCCCTCCCGGGAAATCTGTCAGTTTGCTTATCTGGGCCTGGCGTTAGGAAGATATCGGATTTTAGTTATTCTAGGTCACTGAAGATCTAGTTAGTAAGTGGAATCTTATTTGGGACTGCTGGTGTTTCCAGGGAAATTTCTTCTTTTACATATGGATTAAAAAGGCTTTGCCTATACCACTTACCTTTTATCTTTTCTTTAGGACATGAAAGGCTCACATTTGGTCCCTGTGTATATGACACTGCAATAGAAAAGGTGACAATTGTATTCTATGTTTATTCTATTTTTAAAAATGCTTAAAAACAATAAGTATACAAGGTTTCTGTGTTATAGCAAATCTACCACAACTTGTAACGACAAATAGTAACTAATGTGGCATGGTGGATATTTAATTGGGGGAAGGGAAGGTTTAGTAAGTAGTTTAAATGATGTGAAGGAGGGTCCCCTACTATTCAATATTTAGAAAAGGTACAAAATTCCCCAAAAGGGGATCCCACTATTACTTTAAACAGATATAAAATGGATATTTATAAAAATATATATGTTTATTTATTTATAGAAACACTAAAAAATATGTATAACAGAACATATCAAAATTTGTATCAAAAAAAAAACACACACACACACATGTATATGGCTGCATTCCGCTAATAACTTTTAAACAGTAGGTTGTGGAAAAACAATTTAGAGACACACCGTTTGAATGCCTAACGTTTTCAAAATAGACATAAAAAATCTGGTATCAGAAATATATATAATTTCCTATGTTTTTAAGATCTCCAAATAGATGGCAAAAGATAACCCATATTTAATGGGGGGGAGAGAAAGTGGCAACAGAGCTCTGTAAACTTGAAATGGGTATAAGTTGTATGAAAAAAGAAGTAAAAAATGAAAAAAAACAGTCAAATAGAAAAATAGATTCAACTCACGGTGGAGTGTGTCCTCAACATTTTCGAGATGGAAAATGGTGATCCCACTGCTGTAATTGCATCCGGTCAAAGAGAAA
Source organism: Nanorana parkeri (assembly GCF_000935625.1). Classification (NCBI taxonomy): domain Eukaryota; kingdom Metazoa; phylum Chordata; class Amphibia; order Anura; family Dicroglossidae; genus Nanorana; species Nanorana parkeri. Next base: position 89,285 of record NW_017309072.1, on the reverse strand, counting down.
TGGGAGATTCAGGAGATATAGCTATATCTCGGCTTTGTACGTTAGTTATTGCCTTAACTGAATACCAGAATTTGATCTATAGGGTTTATTTCTCTTTTCCGAGTAGTAGCAAGAAAAAGGGGATCCGTGATGGAACAGAAAATCATATGGTGTCTTTTTAAACCGGAACAGAATAATTTGATATCTTTATTCCTTGCGTTGAGAATCCAAAAGGTTCAGAAGGATATATATATATATAATTATATATATACAGTATATACATATACGTGTGATATAACAATAAGATATATAAGTATATGATTTAAAAAATATATTCAAAGGTACATATCAAAACATGAAAAGATGAGATGCGCAACAATTATAATCATGCAAACAAATGCCGGGGATAGTCCACCACTAGATAGATTCAAACTTCCAAGTGAGCAGTTGCCACAGTTGAGCCTCCTGGCAAAGTCACGCATAGACGTAACGTACATAGGGCTGAGCATTTGACGTCACTCCTCTCAGCTGAGCCGAACGGACAGGAGTCCCTTTGCACCGATAGATTTGTGAAATGATGATGTTATTTGCGAGCTGAGGAGGTTATCTGGTCTTCATTCATACGGGCTTCCCTCCACTATTAAAGGAGAACTATGAGGGGGGAGGTGTAGTGCTTTTCACTCACCTCATAGTTCTAGCCGACCTGGGACAATGAGACTGTCACAGGTCGGCTCAGTAGATCGGAAGGTGAGCGAACACATAACGGCGTTCGCTCACCTCTCGATCCTGTCACAGCTCTCTGCCGTGACAGGGGAGGGGCTAGATTCCCCGCTCCGATCCGCCAGTGCTGACTGGCGGAACGGACGGGGGAGGGGGCGGGTACAGCTGGCTTTGCCTTTAGATAGGCAGAGCCAGCTGTCAGTCACGCAGCTGGGCGGATCTCGGCACAATTGTCGGGATCCGCTTCAGCTGCGGCGTCTCAGTATACCGCGAGCTACAGCTCGCGGTATAGTGAGCCTAGGTTGACGGGAGGACGCTAGTTTGTGTCCTCCCGTTACCCTAAGGAGAACTATGGGGAAAAGCCTTAACCCCATCTCCTTTTAAGAAGGGAAACGCGCTTTGAGACCTAGTTCTGTGGGTCTACCTCCCCAGGTGATCACCGTTCAAATTTTTGCATTCACTGGGTGGAGGTGAAGGTCTGTCAGGATTCTGTGGCCACTGCTTACTTGGAAGTTTGAATATTTCTAGTGGTGGACTATCCCCGCCATTTGTTTGCATGATTATAATTGTTGCACATTGGACTTTGTTTTTATCACTCTGTTCTCATTTTTTCATTGTTTAAAGCATGTACTTACATATCTTATCGTTATATCACATATTTCACTGAATTGTATATATATTTCAGCTCGGCACATGATTGTTATACATGTTTTAGATATTTTTTTCATCTTGAGTGCCTAGTAGCTCTTATTTGCATGTATTTACTGGTGCTCATCACATATTGTATATATATATATACTGTGTATATACACACGTGTGTATATATATTAGATAATTACAAAACATTTCAGCAGGGAATATAAAAAAATAACTATTGTAAGGTCTTACCAGAGCTGTGCGGGTTCTTACCAGGGCTGCGTGGGGTCTTACCAGGGCTGTGAAGGGTGCATCCCTACTTTATGCCATATTTTATGGAGCATTGTATAATTAATAGTAAGCTATAGTTACATTTTTCTTTTAATAACATTGATTTTTTTTTTTATGCCACTGTACGTTGAAATATATGGAGATGATTAGGAAATACTAGTCTTCTTTGGAGCTTTACAAGGTGTGTGATGTATCAGTGTGATGAACTCAGAAAGATGCAGCAAAACCAACAGCTGAATTTAAGTGTTTACTGAGATTAATAAAAAATAGTCATAGGATAATATAAGAACAATTCTACATAATTTACAATCATATGTCTAGTCACCTTGCTTCGTTCTTCAACTCTGCTGCTGCTGGCTGCGCCAGTCTGAAACAACGCTCAATGTTTTCAGTCAGCAGTGTTGTATCAAACAGGGCATCCCTGCAGACGTGGCTGTCTGTGGCCGATCCGTGCATGGCTCACAAAGCCAGTGGGTTTGGGTGGTGCGCTCAGGGTGATTAGGGTGTGCCCAGGCACACCCGGCACACCCGATACGCACGCCTATGGTGATGGACTACAATCTCAATACAAATTAGTAAACTAAACATAAGATTGTAGTCCATCCCGGGAGCGAGCTTGGAGCGGTGACTACTTTACAACACACACACAGGGACCATGGGGAACAAAAGTGGCCCCCCTCCAGAAGGAAGGACAGTGTCAGCACCAATTCAGAGATGATTGGAGGATCTACAGCCGAGTGATACACAAATAAGATACATTGTTGTTCATAGTTAAGGTACTTGAATGCATTTATAAGATTTAATTCCCGAGTTTAGTGTCACTTTAACAAAATGCAGCTTTGTCAAATAAATACATAATTTGAAATAAATGATTACCACCACTTCAAATCCATGAATTCAGAATTTGATGTCCTAGATAAGGTCCCAATGATGGCAACCTCCTTAGGCAGTATGCAGGTAAAATCTGTCTTATTCAACCCTCAGACTTCTAGGGTCTGGTGTTCTCCTTGCTATTGATGTGTGTGATGTCATCATGCCAAACTCAATAAAGCTCCCTAAGGAGCTTAGAAATAAAGTTGTGGATGACTATGAGTCTGGCAAGGGATTTAAAAAGATCACCGAATGATTTGAAATCAATCATTCCTCTGTAAGGAAAATAATTTACAAGCAGCGTAAATTTCCAACATCTGCTAATTTGTCCAGATTTGGCCGGCCCAGCAAACTCAACCCTCACTGATGGTAAAAGAAGTCTCCAGGAACTGGGCAAAAGCAAGACACAACATGGCCAGGGACACTCTTCAGAGACCTGTGAACCATAACCTGACCCCACTGATACAGATCCCAAAGATGTCAGCAGGACAGACGCACACACAGAGCATTACCTGATATCACAAGGGCCATCGTTATGGAAATTCCAATTTTCATCCAGGATTCCATCGCTTGTTACTGTGTCCAGGTCTAAAATACTAATTTCTTCACTGCAATCTGTCTTGTGTTTCTATGTGGCTTGTGTATACGTCCCTGTGCCTACACAGTTCGAAAGGGTTAAATTTGGTATCTCTCTTATGTCCCTGTGACCCCTGTGGTCCCCGGGGTTATTCTCTTTTAGTATCTCTATGTACCCTGGTCCTATACAGCTCCATGTAATAACGGTCTAACCCCAATCTTCTGCTTCTCTTAGTGATAGGGATAACACTGACTGTCCTAATATCTCTACAGTACTGTGCGGTTCCCTAGAAGTGTAGGGGAAGTGACTGCAAATGTGACATCGCAATACGAAGTTTTTTTTTGGGGTACACAACTTTTTTTCAACAAAAGAAAACTAAAACTCAAGTGTACAGATAACATTGTTAACAAAAAATGTTTTCCCATAAAGTGTTGTTGAACCCTAAATTTTTAAGATCAACTATAGTGGCTTATTTGGCCCCTTACCTTGTCTGCTGCTTCTTCTTCTTCTTTAAAAGCTTGCCCTGCTTCTTTCTTGATCCAGTCAATATATCCCTGCTGCAGGGTTCTTCCTCTGGGGTGGCTCTGTAGCCTTGTGGGGACCTATAAAGCCACCCTCATGTTCATGCTTCTTGGAGAGAGATGCTGCCTTTGCTGATATACACTTACAGCAACAAAGAACTACATGGTGTACATATGTGTGATGGCGCTTGGACTCATGGGGGAAGGTAGCCCCAAGGAGGTGGAATCAGGGGACTTTACTGCACTGCTATGATTGCAAACTCATGTTAGGAGAGCCAGGATAGCTCTCTGCTCTGATGCAGACACCACTCTGCCGGTTTCTCCATCTGCTACTGTAGTCACCGCTCTGCCTGACGCACTCCTCTATTATTGGCTGGTAGTGCGCCTCCACAGGCAGTGTTTGCTAGATATCAGTTGGCTTGAGCTGTCTCCTCATGCCTGGTTGGCTGTGGTGCTCCTTTGAGCATCACAAGTTCAGGGTCCTGTGCTTGTTATAGCATTTTGCTATCTGACTCCAGGCTTGCGTCCTGTTTAGCCTTGCTTTGTTTCTACTGTGACCCTTGCTTTGGATACGGATTCTCTCTCTGAGCACTGCCTAGCCTGACCCTTGCTTGGTTAACAAAATACTCTCTTTAAATGCTGCCTGCCCCCCTGACTCTTGCTTGGTTACCAAAATCCTATCTTTAAATGCTGCCTGCCCTGCCTCTTACTTGGTTAACAATATACTCTTTGAACACTGCCTGCCCTGACCATTACTTGGATATGGATATATCTCTTTGAACGCTGCCTGCCGTGAACCTACATTTCGATCTGCATTACTCTCTGAACACCTCCGGCCTGGACTCCTGCCTGGAGACAGATTACCTGCCTTCTCAGAATCATCTGTCATGGAACACTCTCTCTGGGTGGGTTCTGGCATGTATCAAAGTTCTCCAAATACAGTGCGCAAGTCCTGGGGGCATCCAAGTACCAGTAGACATACCAGCCTTAAGGAAAAGGCAGCTGCTATAGCTGAAGTCGTATCATCATCCCACTATTTTTGCAGAACAGGATGCAAACCAGTGCCCTTACATCTCCCCAACCGGAAGATCAGGGAAGTGGTGCAGACCAAGCCGAGGGCTGAGCTGGTAAACACATCAAAGTGTAGGTCTTTGTTAACTTTTTTTAACGTAAAAAAGAAATGTCCTCGGCTCAAAGGTGACACACCCAGCATCATGGCTTTCATTAGCTATAGTGGCCCGGATTCTGTGAGAGCCATCAGAAGTAATGGCAGAGCTCCTATGAGTATTATCAGAGGTACTGATGGGTCTTCCGGAAGTCCTGGCAGGGTTTCTCAGGGAATCTTAGAGTACCATAACAGGAGCAAAACTCAGTACAGAGAACAACTTTTCTTTCAGACTAGAGTGTGTCTTGTGCACGCAGCAAACTTAATATTTTGAAAGTATGGGAAACATGTGACAAGTATAAAATAAGTGTTATTCCATTATGGCTGCAAAAGTGGAAATACACTTAAAAAAAAAAATTGTTCGCTGGAAGACTCAGGTTTTTTAATCTGACATGTCACAGGACGCATGCTGATCAGTTCTGTGTTTAATAAGACGGTTCTGACTCAAAAACAGGGAGCACCTTCATATTTCATGCATCAGAAGCAAAGGAGGAAGACAGGAGGAGGACACACGAATAGGGCAGAGAAGCCCACAGAGATGCACGGCCCCCTTAGGTTCTGTATTAAAGTGTTTTTTTGATTTGACAAAAAAGTAGCACATTTTAACACTGTTTTTATTGCACCAACTTTGGATATTTATGTTATTTTTGTTATTGGGTTTAGAAGTTTTTGTAATGAATATCTTTTTAGACAGCTTGCATGTGAACCTGTTCCACCATAGGATTGTTGTATCATCTCTTATATGGTGTAGCAGAGCATCCAGGAGGGAGGCTGGGAAAGTCCTGCTCGGAGTTTATAGGTCTCCTAGGTTCCTCTCCTATACATTTAGGAATTGCTGATCCGGGCTCCAGTGCAGGGTTGACTCCTCTCTCCCCTGGCAATTTAATCTCACCTGGAACCTGTACTCAGAGCTTTCTGCCTGGGGATCAGACAAGTCCTGTCTGAGAGAGCTGCATGGTTTGTAATAAAACTAGCAAATGGTGTATGTGGAGGCTGACAAGCGGTAGGCCTGCTCAGCCTGTTAGTTAGGAGTTATACTTTGGTTTATGAAGTTAGTGCCGGGATACGGCTAGGTTTTATTTAATTAGTCTTTTTTTGTGAACCACTGTACAGCACCTGTGGAGACTTGTATATATCCCCAATAAACACGGCACTGTTTGCTGCTACTCCCCTGGATTTGGTATCTGTGCCCAAGAGACTGCTTATGCCCTGGGGTCTTATGTACCAGCTACCGATCGCCTGCTCACAATGGATAAATTAAAATTCTTGTACTGTACGGATTAAACGTATCAGATGTGTCCCAACTCCGGATGAGATTATTATGTTGCCTAAAATGTTTTATATTTTAGATTGTTGGTCAGATGATGATTCAGTTATGATTCATTTAGATTTGAAGAAACGCCTCCAGTCAGATGATGTAGATAAAACTGGTCAAACATATCAGGTTGACGTTTCTCTAGAAATCATCTATCTTCCATCCTAGGCATTGAGTTAGATGCTGAACAGATAAGGTTTCATGAACGTGCTTCCTAAAAGGGCCACAAACATTCTACTATACAAGAAATCTGTTCAATTTGTCATCTCTTAAGGTGACACTAAACTCGGAAGTTAAGACTTAAAAATACATTCAAGAACCTTAACTATGAACAACAACAATGTATCTTATCTACTCCAAGCTTGCTCCTGTGATGGACTACAATCTCATGTTTAGTTTACTGATTTGTATTGAGATTGTAGTCCATCCCGGGAGTGAGCTTGGAGCGGTGACTACTTTACAACACACACAGGGACCATGGGGAACAGACGTAGCCCCCCCTCCAGAAGGAAGGACAGTGTCAGAGATGATTGGAGGATCTGCAGCCGAGTGATACACAAATAAGATACATTGTTGTTCAGAGTTCAGGGACTTGAATGTATTTTTAAGACTTAACTCCAGAGTCCGGGAAGAAAACGCGCGTGTGACGCGCTTATGCAATACGCACAGGTGTGAACCAGGCCTAAGTGTCACTTCTAGGCTCAGGTACATGTGCCTACATTATGACTTATAGTAACAATTCTAATGAAAGAGTGACCATTGTAAAGAAGATTCTTCCAGACATTTATGCGGAACAACAAATGTAGACAATCTTGAAACAAGATTCTCTTCTAGGAAAGCCCTGATGTGAAATCCTCAATTGTCACTTTGCTCCTTTGAGGAGTTTTCCAACAAGTTGTTGCTTTTTGGTTATCTTGTAAGACATTATATAAATGTGGATCTGTTTAGATGTGTCTGGATATGGGACTTATAAAATACTGTTTGATACAATTGATCATTTACTGCCATCTAGTGCTGCCCCTTACACCTTCATTTGGCGTGGATCAAATTATGTTTCAATATCACTGAAATGAAAATCCTTTATTTTGATTGATCTAACCAAAAAGTGGCAAGGTTTGATAATGTTTGTTTTGATTTAACCGATTTTGGATGCTTACGTCACTTTGTTATTGGATTTGATAGTTTTCGTATTTAATATTTTTTAAGCTGCTTGTATTTGGTCCTTTCCCCCTATGATTGTTCTATGATCCATATACTGTATGTGATAGAGACGGAGCCAGGAGGGTGAACAGTATAAAGTTGTTATAACTGTAACCATCTACTGTTGGGGACCCGAAATGTGTCAGAAGAATGTTACTGGTTATTGTACCTGTTGCTGTTCATGAGATAAAAATAAACATTGATCTATTAAGAGTTTGTTACTGAGTGCTGCTGGTTTTTATATTTTACAGGAAATGTATATTGTTATTATTATTATTAATCTTTGTGACCATGTTTCAGGTTACACTCATATTTTCTGCCCGCAGTGCCATTGCACAGTCATCCATTCATTGATCCACACACAGGAATCTGTGAATAGAAGTCTACAAACCCCATCAGCCACCATCTTGTAGACCCCAATGGAGCACAAGTGTGGTGATGTGGGGGAAGAGTGTGTGCATTGTACCCGCAATCCAGTAATAGTGGATGCAATTTTCTGCAGGCTCCAATGCAAAATCATAATAAATACACATTTTTTTTTTCTATTTTCAGCGTGAGTGCATTTATTCATTATATTGCCTTTAAGTGGGATGTTTCCTTATGTATAGGTATGTAAACTTGCATAGTAAGACGTCTATCAAGTTGATCTTATTACAAAAAAAGGTTTTCAAAAGCCCAAACCTTTTAAATGTTTCAGAAGACAAATAAACCTTATAAAATGTGGTCCAATTGGCTCCAACAAGGAAAAAATCCCTTCCTAATCCCCAAAGGCACCCAGATAACTCCCTGGATTAACATTCTACTATATCCTGATATTATTATAAGGGGGAAATGCATTTCCTGTTTCCTGTCATCGGTCCCAAAGGGTTTTTGCACACATTAAGCTTTACACCTTCAATGAGCAAGCACCAACATCCTCTCTAATCCTCTCCTCAGTGTCTTATCTCTCTCTCTCCCTCTCTCTCCCTCTCGCTCGCTCTCGCTCCCTCTCTCTCGCTCTCTCTCGCTCTCTCTCGCTCTCTCTCTCTTCCTCTCTTCCTCTCTTCCTCTCTTCCTCTCTTCCTCTCTCCCTCTCTCTCTCTCTCTCTCCCCCTCCCTCTCTCTCATGCGGAATGTCTCACATCATTCCACTATGGCTCCTCTTGGAACTCCTCAGTGATACCGAAGAGCCTCACTGATATGATGTCATCACCCTTCTCTGCATCATTGGACTGTGAGGCCAGAGCACCGTGGTGACACAACCCATAGGGGATGAGCCATAATATCCTGCACTCCCAAGAATGACAACCCCCTTCCTCCCAAGCAACCCCCAACCTCACTCCTGTCAGATGCACATTTTGCAACCCCCCCACAAAGCCAATGTCCCACTTTTCTTCTACTTCCTTTGGAGAGGTCATCTGTCAATCTTCCCAACAATAGATGGCCTCTCTCTATAGGAAGTCACGGGATTCTCTTCTTGCATGCACAGAAGAAGTAATGGACCTCCTACAGTCAACGTTTAATGTACATCAACGCTCCACAACTATTTTGTAGAATGGAGCAAGTATTTCTTGTACTCAAAGTAAGGAACTTCTACACATTTAAACACTCCACAGTTACTTTGCTGATTGATCGAACGTGTGTTAGCAGCTACAACCAAATAGTAGAATACTATACCTGTCCCAATAAAGGAACACAGCTAATTATAGGAGATTTACATCTTTCCATGTGACTTCTGAGGATTTAAACAGGTAGCTGTAACAGTAAAATGTAACCGCTTCAAGACCAGGTGTTTAGACCCCCTTCCTGTCCCGGCCATTTTTCAGTGTTCAGCGCTGCGGTACTTTGACTGACATTTATTCCGTCATGCAGCGCTGTACTGAAATGAATTTTATACCATTTTTTTGGGGACAGATAGAGCTTTCTTTTGGTGGTATTTATTCACCACTGGGGGTTTTTATTTTTTACTATAATTAGGAAGTTTTTTTTTTTACATTATGTTAGGAAACAATTATTATTAGCCAGTTTTTTGGTAAAATATAAAAGTCGGGGTCACGTCGGGTAAATAGACACCAAACATGTCAAGCTTTAAAATTGCGCGCACCCGCGGAATCGCAGAAAACTACCATACCCAAAATTAGCCATAGGTGACACTTTAAAAGCTTTTACTGCTCAGTTTAGTGTTATCAGTGATTGATGGCCCGAGAATTATTGCTCTCACTGCGACGTTCGCGGCGATATGTAACATGTGCGGCGTAATGGTCGCAATCGTCTTTTTTGCACGTATGCGCCCCCGACGCATGTTTGCATGCGTGTATGTATGGGTGGGGACTTTTTATGTGTAACTTTTTTGGGGGGGGACTTACATTTTTTTTTCCCCACTAAACTTTATTGCTATCCCATACGGGAGCTAATAAAACCCCCCCTATGTGATAGCAAAATATGTGACAGGTCCTCTTGTCCTCATATACAACACTTCCGCATTCTTTCAGAGGAGAGGGGACCAGAGGGAGCTCGTGTACCGAGCTCCCTCTGATCCCCTGTGACAGAGGCCGTATGCTGATCACCCGGATCAGCTGGAAAACAGCGGGGGTGGGGGTCACTGATCGGCACCCCATACACGCGATCCACCGGCTCTAAAGCCGGCGGATCGCTTGTATGGTAACAGGCATCGCTGCCTGTTTTTAAATAACGGCCTTTTCCCGCTTGCGCGCGCCGCGAGGGGGCGTGTCTGAGCGGACGTCTAAAGACGCCCGCTCAGATCTAGAAACCTCCCGGCTGGCCGTTTTTTTACTACGGCCGGCCCGGAGGTGGTTAAGGACATCTAGTAAAATTTAAGGACATCCACAATCTATAGCAAACAATGCAAACAGTTCAATAAATTGTAACAAGACTTTGGGTCTGATTTGTAACTCTTCATCCATCCTATAGCTGGGTGGATGCCATTTGCATGACACTTTCTGACACTTGTCCAATCACTATCCAAATCCTGCCACCTTCACCTTCGTAACATCTCCCAAATATGCCGCTTCCTCACCAATATAACCGCAAAATTACTCATCTTGACTATTGCAACTCCCTTCTCACTGGCCGACCTCTACACAGGCTCCTTCCCACTTCAGTCTATCATGAATGCAGCTGCTAGACTCATCCACCTGACCAACCACTCAATGTCTGCAACCCCTCTCAGCCAATCCCTCCACTGGCTTCCATGCCCCGCCCCTTTCTGCCAATCCCTCCACAGGCTTCCATCCCCTGCCCCCCTCTGCCAATCCCTCCACTGGTTTACAAATAGCTTGGAACTATATCTCCAACCTTGTCTCTATGTATTACCCTAACCATCCTCTCTGCTCCTCTCAAGACCTCCTGCTCTGTAGCTAATGTGTCACCTCCTCCCATGCTCGCCTCCATGACTTCTCTAGAGTCTCTCCCATCCTCTGGAACTCCCTACCACAATTTGTCCATCTATCTCCTACTTTGCCTGCCTTTAGGTGATCCCTGAAAACTCATCTCTTCAGGGAAGCCCCAAGATATCTATTCAAGTTCTAATGGTGGACATCTGTCTAATCTGTTGTACTCATCAGTGGAGTTATAAAATATCCTGTGCTATTGACTCCCCTCTATACTTTGATATCACAGTGTTTGAACACTTACCGGGTATTCTTCAGGGTGGAGACGTTTGTATTTACAGAAGCCAGCCTCTTTCTCAGGAGATGAAAAGTCAAGACCAACAGAACTGTGTTTGTCTGTTGAAGATAAGATTTTTATAACATAGAGAAGACATGAGATACCGAGAGGTCACATGGCTACTTTGATGATTCATTAATCTGTCGTCAGTTCTAATGAATAGGCTGTGAAGCTGGATGCTAACAAATACTAATTACTAGGGATCACCGATACCGGCTATTCGAGTACAAGTACCGATAGTTATACTTGGGTGCCGTTTTCTTTTTACAGCGCTGAATAACTCTTTTAAATCCCACCTCAACCTCACCACTGAACTATCACTTTCTCCAACAATTCATCCCCACACACCTACCTCCTCATGTATCACTGGCCCCTCCCCTTTTAGATTGTAAGCCCTCAGGGGCGGGGCCCTCCTTACCATCTTATCTTGATTTGTATTGTAATTGTAATGTCTTCCTTATATTGTAAAGCGCTGCTCAAACTGTTGGCGCTATATAAATCCTGTACAATAATAATAATAATAACTTGACCACTAGATGGTGATGATAAGCATTGGAAATTTATATGCTCCTTAGTGCCATCTAGTGGTGGTAGTGCTGTGCGAACAGCATAAGCCCAGCAGTGTAATATATCAGTCCCTTTGTCCCTAGGAGACTATAGCGTGTCTTCTTTTAGCATATATTCAGTTATTATTTCAGTGTTCACTCAAACCAGTTAACTCCTTAATGACAAAGGTAAAAGAAACCTGAACTCCTGAACCCAGTTTTGTAACTTTGGCATGTGCTAATCCAACTGTAAGTATCTTTGTAACTACTTTGTGTATCCAGGTGAATTAAACTTTGTTTTTTCAGAACAAATTGGGCCTTCAAAGGGTCTTCACCCAGGCCTACAGGAGTATACTTTCCTTGTTATATGAAGAAAATCTCCAGCTTCTTTTTCAAGTTTTTTTTCCTAACTCCCGAGAAAATAATTTGTACAATTTTGTGCAAAATTTATGTGGGATAAAAGGAAAAGAACACATTTTGGAATATACATTCTTGACAAGACTTTCATAAGTCATCACAAAGCAGGTGATAGTTTTAATGTAATTTACTTAATTTAGCTTTAACTTAATTTACAATTGAGGGTAAATGGGGGAGGGGGCGGGTACTCTCTGCTGATTATAAAGAAGAGGTTGTATCAAATTTGATTTGGAAACGATTTTAAAATGTGAAGGTCGTGTGTTAAGAAATAGGTGGTGGCAGTTAGACATGTAAATTTTGTTTCGTTCCTTTGAATTTGGACATTCGGATGCATACGAATTCAGATAAAATCCCTTTTTTTTTTTGCGAATTCAGTCCGAATTTACAAATTTTCAATTCTAAAGACCAGTACCGGCTAAAACTCTTGAGCATTTATTTGATTTTAAAAAATAGCTGCACATCCACAAATTCAGTTGCAGTATACTTTATTATTAATATTATTTTGATTTATATTTCGTTTTATTTTTTAACTACCGTATTTTGCGCTCCATAGGGCACACTGGTGCATGGGACGCAGGCCGTTTGTCACAGTTTCTGTGACAGAAGCTGCAGTAAGTGACTGCTGAGACAGGGGGCGCCGCCACCGCCGCTGCTGCTCGTTTAAATACAAGTGATCTGAATAGATCACTTGTATTACACGAGCAGCGGCTTCCACTGTACATTTAGCTCTGCTTTAGCAGGGCTAAATGTACAAAAAACTAGGGATTTGCTCCATAAGACGCACACACATTTCCCCCCGCCTTTTGGGCGTCTTATGGAGCGAAAAATACGGTATTTAAGCACATTGTTTCAAGTCTGAGATATATCATATACCATATACTGATATACTGTAGTTTAGAGCAGTGGTTCTCAACCAGTGTAACCTCAGGACCCACATTTGTCCTTGGCCATTAAGTCGCGACCCAAGTCACGCTGCAATGGAGCGCACGGCATTAGGATACCACGAGGTCTGGTAGCTCAAGCTGAAGTTTATACACTCAAGTAAATCAGTCAGAGCAGTGACTCCTCCCTCTCCCTTCCTGCTGTATTTAGACTGCTTTGTATTAAAAGGAGTTGTAAAGTCCCAGCGTATCCTCTCCTGTTATATCATCAGCATTGTAATAGGAATACATAGTAGAGTTGTTTCTGATAATACAATCAAAGCTTACTAGAGAAAATCCCTTTTATGTAGTGAGTGCCGCCTTCCATCTGCCCATCACTTCCAACAACTTCCTGTATTCCCAGTGTGCTTTGCTTGATGTGATGCAATCTCTATTTCTCAAGATTACATATGCCATCGTGCATTGTTCCAGCACACAATGATGATGTTGCAGATGTTGAGTTGTAGCTCAGAAGGTGGGCTCTGGGAGAGTGGTGACAGCAGGAAGTTCATATTCACAGGGCTGAGTGAAATGATGTCAGAGCATTGCGGAAGTCCATCCTATGGTCATCTTCGATAAGTCAGTTTACAATCTTCTAGATGAATCTGGTTATTAGGAGCGGGAGAGAACTTATGGAAATACAATAAAGAAATACAGATTTATTTTTAGTTTTTGATCATGGATACCCCTTAAGTTTCAATTAGAGAGAGAGAGTCTAAAGGCAAACAGCTTCTGCGAGGTTCTTTCCATAGAAAACCCATAATGCTCTAAACACTGTTGTGTGTAAAACCTTTATTTGTAAAACAAACATTTTAGATTCTGTGGGGAACAAGCATAGAACATAATTGAAAAAAAAAAAAAGGAAAAGTACTGAAAACCAGTGTAGTTCCCCTTTAACAAAATACACTTTAAAGGCAGAAGCATATTGAAAAGATGAGTTCACAAGTAAGAAGAATCTTAGAACTTAGCAATCGATTTAAGAACACACACTGAACAAGTCATGAGTTTAAGAGAAGAATAATATGGACCCAATACTACAACAGCAGCTACATGGGGTTTGACTCTTGAAGCAACCAATTGTAATGCACGCTTCTCTTACCCAGTGTAGGCTGTAGAATGAAAGCCACTAAGAGTCATGGGCAGCAAAGTAGCTCATTGGTTAGCACTTCTGCCATGCAGCACTGGGATCCCCTGTTTGTATCTCGGTCAGAACACTGCCTGCATGGACTGTGCGTGTTCTCTCAGTGTGAGTTTCCCCTGGGTACTTCGCTTTCCTCTCACACTCCAAAGACATGCTGGTAGGTCAATTGGCTCATGAATAAATCGGCCCCAGTGTGTGAGTGTGTATGTATGCATGTGAGATAGGGACCTGAGATTGTAAGCTCCCTGAGGACAGGGACTGAAGTGAATGTACAATATGTGAAGCTCTTCATATACAATTTTTGGCAGTGTATACATACTACTAACAACAACATCCACAGTCCTGTTTTTCCCTTTACTCCATATTCTTGCTTCCGATTGGCACAATCATCTCTTCTGGACAGCGGACATTGACTTCTAAATCCACTTCGGGCAGCTACATCCTTTGTTCTTTCATCGGCGGTGAGGAGTTGTCTGTAGTGACTGTGGACCTTTTAAAGTCCATCATACCTGCCTGTAGAAAGTGTAAAGGGCAGTCAATCATCGGTTCAATGGGCAGGTTGGATAATTAAAATCTACACCTGGGTATCTAGGGGCAGCACAGACACATTGTAATCAATGATGACCTCTCATGTCTGTTTTTACTTACTTCTCTAGCAGCTTTCTGGAGACTACCCACGGTGGATATATCTGGTTTCTGCCTCCTGTAAGGACAAATTCTATAGAACAATCTGCAGTAACCTTCTCTGACCTGAAATACAAGTGAAATGAGATGATAATAAGGAGGAGATCATGAAGACATCTACACGGCACCAACCAGTATTGTGTTATACAGTGTATTTATGTGACTTACAGGCAATGTATATCACTGGAGCCTGTAGACACACAATCTTCTGTGCCCAAAGCAACACCTTTACCTCTAGTACACAGAACAATGTTTTTGGTTTTAATGTTCGTAACCTGGTTTTAAATATTGAGATACATGAGATGATTGTGTAATGATGATTGGGAAAAATGTGTGGCTGATTGCTATAGAGGAAATGGCTCTTTACTTTCAGTGACTGTAGATACGAGGGAGACTTAAAAAGTAAAGGCAATTTATAAATGATCCGGTAACCGGAACAGAGAGAAGCTTGCACAATGCAGCATATTTACATAGCCTGTTGGATAGTTCGACCATGCGCTGTACTTTAGTCAAGTGGTAGCCACGTGGACAGAAACATGGACGATCCGTTGTGAGATTGTACCATCGAAGAACAATGTGCAGTAGTGCGTTTTCTTTGGGCCAAGGGAATGAAACCCGTGGCAATTCATCATCGGGTGTTGGCTCACTATGGTCATAGCTCCATGAATCAACTAATGCTTTATGATTTTAACCGACCAAGCTCATTCTGGTCGCCCATCATCGTGCACACAGGACCACAACGACAGAGCAGATGCCTTGATTAGAGAAGACTGACGGATAATAGACATGTGCGATTCGTTTCGTTACGAATCGAAATTCGTACAAATTTTCCTGAAATTCGTAAATTCAGAAGCACCCGAAATCCGAATTGCAGTTTCCGAATTATATCCGAAATACGAAATTCCGTTAACGAATATTGGATCCGAATTTCTTTGAAACGGGAACTAATATTACCCCTGTAAATGAGGTTGAACAACATGACAAGATTTTTTTTAAAATACGAAATACGGATCCGCTGCTGCTGAGAGTTGCATTACAATACAGGCAGGAAATACGAAATTCCGTTGACGTATTTTCGTTCCGTTACGAACATTCGTTATGATGAAGTTAAAAAGCAAAGTACATTTGTTAATATATTGGAGTTGATGGTAGTTTTTTTTTTCATCCGAAATTCAGATCCGGAATCCGTTAACGGAATTCGTATTTCGGATAAAAAAACAACTACCACATCGATTCCAATATTAACAAAGGTATTTTTGCTTTTTAACTTCATCATAACGAATGTTCGTACAGTTACGAAAATGTGCCTGATTGCTATAGAGGAAATGGCTCTTTACTTTCAGTGACTGTAGATACGAGGGAGACTTAAAAAGTAAAGGCAATTTATAAATGATCCGGTAACCGGAACAGAGAGAAGCTTGCACAATGCAGCATATTTACATAGCCTGTTGGATAGTTCGACCATGCGCTGTACTTTAGTCAAGTGGTAGCCACGTGGACAGAAACATGGACGATCCGTTGTGAGATTGTACCATCGAAGAACAATGTGCAGTAGTGCGTTTTCTTTGGGCCAAGGGAATGAAACCCGTGGCAATTCATCATCGGGTGTTGGCTCACTATGGTCATAGCTCCATGAATCAACTAATGCTTTATGATTTTAACCGACCAAGCTCATTCTGGTCGCCCATCATCGTGCACACAGGACCACAACGACAGAGCAGATGCCTTGATTAGAGAAGACTGACGGATAATAGACATGTGCGATTCGTTTCGTTACGAATCGAAATTCGTACAAATTTTCCTGAAATTCGTAAATTCAGAAGCACCCGAAATCCGAATTGCAGTTTCCGAATTATATCCGAAATACGAAATTCCGTTAACGAATATTGGATCCGAATTTCTTTGAAACGGGAACTAATATTACCCCTGTAAATGAGGTTGAACAACATGACAAGATTTTTTTTAAAATACGAAATACGGATCCGCTGCTGCTGAGAGTTGCATTACAATACAGGCAGGAAATACGAAATTCCGTTGACGTATTTTCGTTCCGTTACGAACATTCGTTATGATGAAGTTAAAAAGCAAAGTACATTTGTTAATATATTGGAGTTGATGGTAGTTTTTTTTTTCATCCGAAATTCAGATCCGGAATCCGTTAACGGAATTCGTATTTCGGATAAAAAAACAACTACCACATCGATTCCAATATTAACAAAGGTATTTTTGCTTTTTAACTTCATCATAACGAATGTTCGTACAGTTACGAAAATGTGCCGAATCTAATGAAAATCCGTATTTCGTACGAATCCGAATTGAGTTTCGGACACGAATTACGAAATAACGGATATTCCGAAACGGAACAAATTTTTTGACGGCGCACAAGTCTAACGGATAACAGTATCTCAATCGGCTGCACATTTGGATATCAGTTATGGATCCGCATTTGCCATAGTGCTTGATGACTTTGGATACAGAAAAGTCTGCATACGATGGGTTCCCAAACAGCTTACTGCTCTGAACAAGCAACAGCACGTGGAGGGTGTGACCCAGTTCTTGAGACAGTATGAAGATTGGAGTATTCTGGAATTGAATTGTCACCAGTGACAAGACATGGGTGCACCACTACAATGGAGGAGGCACTTCACAGTCACAGGTTCACCTCAAATGATAAAATAAAGGAAGCGGTACACACTTCTTCTCTGCAGGAATACAGAAGCTAGTTGAACAATACAAGTGCAACATCTTGCATGGGGACTACGTGGAAAAATGAAATGTTCAAGTGCTCACAGTAACTTAAATTAAAGCCGTTAAATGTACAGTATGTTACTTTTACTTTTGATTCTTCCTCGTACATACCTACTGGTAAATACGGCCCTGATGTTATTGTCAACCACGGGCTCTTGGAACGCTGGTAGTCTACTTGGTACTGGTCCCTGGTCATCCAACTCGGAAAATGATTGATTTTTTTTACTTTTTACATTCATGCTAGTATGGAAAGTAGATGACATTTGGTCATCTATATGCCAGGTTCCTCAACCAGTGGTACGTGTACCCCAAAGGGTATTTCTGTCAGGTAATTCTGCTTGATAAGATAAAATAATTACAGCAGTTCCGTGTCTTATCAAATAAAAAATGTCATATATACACTGCCTGGCCCCCAAAAAAAGCCACGCACTCTAATTTCTCATTGGACCAACTTTAGCTTTGATTGCGGCAAACATTCGCCGTGGCATTGTTTGATAACCTTATACAATATCACAACATTTATTCCCATCCAGAGTCATATTCATTTTTCCCCAAGATCTTGTAGTGATGACGGGAGAGTCAAAGCTCTGTGTAAAGTCTTCTCAAGCACATCCCAAAGATTCTCAATGGGGTTAAGGTCTGGACTCTGTGGTGGCCAATCCATGTGTGACAATGATGTCTCATGCTCCCTGAACCTCTTTCACAGTCTGAGCCCGATGGATCCTGGCATTGTCTTCTTGGAATATTCCCAATGTGCCATCAGGGAAGAAGAAATCCATTGATAGAAAAACCTGGTCATTCAGTATATTCAGGTAGGCAGATTTTTTGTGCACATAACGTTGCTAAACCTAGACCTATTATCCAATAAAATGTTTTGGAGAACATTTATAAAATATATATGTCAGTGGGCACTCGAGATAAGCTGACCCACACCGGGGGTAACATGGTAATTATAGTCTTTTGCAGGGTACATGCTTTAATAACATTAGGGCACGGCCATTGTAGAGGAGTCACCTGAAGACCCCATGTACTTCCCCGGGAATTTTCAAACTTGACGCCATCTCACCATGTGTGTGGGACAAAGCTAAAATTGCCCAAATATATAGTTGTAGAAATTTTAGCTTTCCACATCCTTACATAACATTTTATTGATATACGTATACCTGTTGATTGAGCAGACAGTGTACCAGAAAGATGTACACTCCCTGGAGGCTGTTGCAGATGGTGAAGAGGTAGGAAAAGATTAGAGTTTGAGGTCCAAATTGGAAGTAGCCAATACCCCAGGTACAGCCAAGGATGAAGAGCTGGGCCACAGCTTTGAAGGTCAGTAACCTGCAGACAAGAGGGATAGTTAGGTGGCCATATGGCTAACACGTCTTCCATTCAGTCCAGAGCTGATGTGTATGAAGCACCCTGAAAGACTACGTATAGGACTTTGTGTTTGCCCTTCACAGAAGCCTGCTCAGGCAGTGACATTTCAACATAGGGGCTGATGGCTATTTAATGTTGGGTATGTGTTTAGCTGAAGCAATGAGATCTTGAGGAATGCTGAATTAAGTTTTACTTGCTTAGCAGGACATTAGATGTATGTATACAGGAATAAAGCATTAACAGGAAACATATAGATAGGAAACCTTCCTATGTATCATAGATAAGTATGCATAAGAATAGAAACTAACATTGCACTACAGCGCCATCTACAGCTCAAAAGACATAGTTAGACAAGTGATACAATCAGTATGCTGTTGTATTTCCAACATTTAATTTATACTGTATTCTGTCTATCAGGATAAATACAAAGATAAAACACACGCAAGAGAGCTGTTTCTGTCCATTCACTTCTGAGATTTACACAGCTCTGCCATACCATGGAGTTTTAGTTTGCTGCAGAATCAGCTTGTCCCCAGAGCCCTTCCCTCCCTTGCAGGTTCCTATGGGGCTACCCTTGTGTGTGTGTCATTATGCTCTCCATAAAACACACAGGTCAAAAAGGCAAACAAATCCTCCACTGCTTGCTCCCCTCTCCTCCCTTATCCCTTCTCCAAGCTAGTAGATGGACAGCTGTTGGAGACTGTGCTGTCCCTTGTATTCTTGTAGGAGAAAAACAGAAACAACTTTACCATTGGGCAGTATTGATTATACTGCTGGCGGGAGAACGCAGAAAATCTGTAAACACTGTGTCCTTAGATACACTCTCCCAGACAAATACAGCGTTCATAATCCAGGCTACCCAAATCACTGGGATATGGGTGTGGGACGGGCTCTAGCACTTTGGCCAATCACCTCAGGAGGTGTAACCCTACCTGCTAGGAGTATAGGTTTTGCCTTCTGAAGTAGCCATAGGTTATTTGGGCCCGCAGTGTTCTGGTGCCTGGATCAGGATTAGGACACCAGCGCATTAGCCCGAACGCAACAAGTCCACTCACCACATGGCTTCTGCAAGCAGACACCAAATAACCATTTTGTCGGCCCCTAGATAATTCTGTTGACGCAAAACCTACCATCTATATGGGCACATAGCATGTAGTGTCAGAAGGAATCAGTTGCATCTCCTTACGACTGACATGTTGGATCTTATTATAGATGAAACATATCTCCTCTGGTCTATGAGAAGGACGTTTCCCAGACAGCGAGGAGCCCAGTACTGAGAGGTCTCCCCTCCACTGCTGTGGTTTGAAGTCACAAGGTCTACGTCTGCCCAAGAACCTAGAAAGTGTGAGATCTTTGCACCTACAGGCCCAAGATATCTATTCAAGTTCTAATGGTGGACATCTGTCTAATCTGTTGTACTCATCCGTGAAGTTATAAAATAACCTGTGATATTGACACCTCTCTATACTTTGATATCACAGAATGTTTGCACACTTACCGGGTATTCTTCAGGGTGGAGACGTTTGTATTTACAGAAGCCAGCCTCTTTCTCAGGAGATGAAAAGTCAAGACCAACAGAACCGTATTTGTCTGTTGAAGTAAAGATTTTATAACATACTGTATTATAAGAGAAGACATGATATACCGAGAGGTCACATGGCTACTTTGATGATTCATTAATCTGTCGTCAGTTCTAATGAATAGGCTGTGAAGCTGGATGCTAACAAATACTAATTACTAGGCATGCAACAATACCGGTTGTTCGAGTACAAGTACTGATAGTTATACTTGAGTACTCACCAGGACCGAGTACCAATACCAGTATTTCCGCTAGCAAGGACCCCAGCTTCCCGGGCAATCAGGAAGACGGGCGACGTGTCATACGACTGCATATTGTTGAATGTCATATACAAACAAAAACTCATATAGACCTTCCATTGTCGCTGACCAAGAAGAATACTTTTGAAAGCCAAATGCATCTGAGATATATGACAACCTCAATTGGTAAAACATTTGTGGAATGTTATTAGATACTTACAATGATAAAACCACAGATTGGACCGAGGAAACTCCAAATAATGTCAAGATTGATCCAGCAACTAGATGGAAGAGAGGAGACTGTTCAGTTTTTCTATACATTAAACTGTGGATATAACAATTGCACAATACAGTGCAATACAATAAAAAAGCAAGTAAAGTAGTATACATAATAGTTAATAACAAGAAGAAGATTTAGTTGGGATCACAGCTCTGCTCAGTATAGCATCATGTAGGAGTGAAGACCAGAACTTACTGGGAGTCTGTTCCATAGTCAAGTGGATGAACAGCTGCTGTAATTCCCACAATCACAGCTGGGATACCGAACCCCAGAAGACACATAAGCGGAAAGTTCGATTTTCGGGAGGCCATGTAATTGACAGCCCTCAGGTTTCGGACAGTCATGAAGAGCAAAAAACTCTCAATAGACATCCAGCAGAATGCACAGAGGAACGAGAATTGGAGACAACCGGCAATGAAAGCACAAAGGAGCTGAGGAAGAATAAAGAATAGGAAATGGGTTTAGTGATTTTCCAACAATAATACCAGAAGGTCATGGTGGTACTAAGACTCTTTGAACCTAAAACTGGCAAAATAATAACTGGATTGGACTTTTCTCCTAAGATTATGATCAGCTTTCTTCCTTTTAAGAGGAATCCCTCCAAACCCCTCTCATATGGAGTGTGATACCTGTCCACTAATTTTGGTGCACATGGTCAGGCATTTCCACCTCAGACGTAAATGAGACGTAACACAGCTATTCTTGATCTAATAATTTAAAGTGACACAAAACTCAGGAGTTAAATCTTAAAAATGCATTCAAGTTCCTTAACTATTAACAACAATGCATCTTATTTGTGTATCACTCGGCTATAGATCCTCAAATCATCTCTGAATTGGTGCTGACACTGTCCTTCCTTCCGGAGGGTGGCTACTTTTGTTCCCCATGGTCCCTGTGTGTGTTGTAAAGTAGTCACTGCTCCAAGCTCACTACCAGGATGGACTACAATCTCACATTCTGTTTACTAATTTGTATTGAGATTGTAGTCCATCCCGGGAGTGAGCTTGGAGCGATGACGACTTTACAGCAATCACAGGGAACATGGGGAATAAAAGTAGCCACCCTCCAGAAGGAAGGACAGTGTCAGCACCAATTCAGAGATGATTTGAGGATCTACAGCCTCCAGAAGAAAGGACAGTGCCAAGACCAATTCAGAGATGATTGGAGGATCTCCAGCCGAGTGATACACAAATAAGATACAGTGAAGGCCAGAAAAGAGAATACCCCAACAACATACAACCCAAAAGAGAAAATACCATAACATTCAATTTTGTCCCATTTGCACAACTACCATAGATTTATATATTGCTTGAAAAATCCCTAAAACGAATGAGCAAATGCTGATTAATTAATACAGAACAGTTTATATACACAGGTTTGCTGGATAAATAGCTATTCAATTTACTTTATTAATAGGCCCTAATGTGTTAGCAGTTTGGTAAGACCCCTGCGATCCTTGAATATTGCTGTACTAGCAGCATTGGCCAGTTACCTTAATCCTGGTTTGGCGGATTCCCACCAGAATCAAAAGTTGTCCCAGGAAGAGGCATCCACAGAGAGCTATAAGGATGGAGGTATGAGAGCTCCTCGGAGACCGACACAGGATGAAGGTGAGCAGAGACAGACACAGACAGAGAAGAGACAGACTCAGGCCAATGTAGGAGAGAAGGGTGAGAATAGAATCCTCCTGTCAAAATAGAAACATGAAACGATCATCTCACAATGGTGAAATCTTGTGGTTCATTCCTGCTTCTCTTTCCCTCCCTCCATTCCTTTTCACATACATACTTTAATAATTTCCTAAAAGTGTTTTTAAAGTGATTCTCACATTTTTAGTTGCCCGCTGTTCCATATGTTTATCATTTACTGGTTTGTAAATGTTCCTTCCAGCAGGAAATATCAAGTCATATGATCAGCATTCCCTTGTTACAGTAAACATCCAGCAAATACAATTTCTTATTCTTTCTTTGGATGGAGAGGGACGGACCCCTGTTGTATCTCCGTTGGAGAATTCACCTGGGTTTGGTTCTTATTCTCATTTACGTGGAGCCAGGTTGGTTTTCATGTTTTTCTTCTACAACACCTTCGACATGCAAATATGTTCAATACCTATTATACTTTTATCAACATTCCCATTTGCTGTAATCACCTGGATTTTATCCGGAGCCTCCAGAGCCATGAGGAGTGCAAAGCTGGAGAGGTGGGTACAGGAGCAGTTGGTGTATGTGCCATCAGATTGTCCCGTGTCACAGCCCTTATCTGACCAGCCATTCCTTACAGGGTCCCAAAATACACAGATGAGCTCATAAAGGGGTTTTAACGGCTGCAATTAAAAAAATTATACATTTTAGTGACTGTGTCATGTCACCCATCCATACCTCCCAAATGCGTCTTTTGGCATTGTGAGCCTGGGCAAAATTTTGCAAGCCCCATCACTTCCACCACAGATTTAAATATGTACAGCATCTCTCCCTCCCCCGCTATCCACTGTGATCTTAATATAAGATATAAAGGCTTAAAGTGGGCATACAGTGCTAGAATTTTGAACGATCCCTGTCAATTGCTGAAATCCTAAACGCGGGTGGCCCTACTGGCACCACCCAACTTGAAAAATAGAAGGAGCTGGGTGAAAAATTGTAGTCCAAACAGTGACATCTAGATTATCTTTTAGGCATTAACAGGTCTTGTTCTGAACAAACAAGTAGATTTATTGATCAACAAGGAACCTAACTAGAGGCATGGCAGGGGGTGTCCTTGGCCTACATGTTTTATCCATAAAGATGCCCCTCTCATTCTCATACCAGAAAGTTGGGTGGAATGGTGGACTTTTTTATGTGCAAATACTGACCTGGAGATGGTAAAGTTTGAAGATAATGGGGGAGCTCAGATTTTGGCTGTTAGAGTTTGTGATGGCTCCAGACACCACCTTCGAGTTGAACTCAACCTTGTCATCCCGTCTGCGAACTCGTGGAGTGAATAATATACTTCCATTGCATGGGAAATTAAACTTTGTGTAGGTGATCAGAAAAGCACCATCTGAAGGCAAGAAGAAATCATGTTTGTGAGATAGCAAGAGTCAGTTATTAAAAAGTTGAGGAGCGTAGCTGCTTCCCTCATAGGTTCAGTACCGTACACACATTTCTGAATGCAGTCACTCTGAGGAACATCGTTTATTTTGATCCAAGGCTTATGAAATGAAAGCATTACCCCGGTGTGCATTATCCACTGTTATAGACTGATTTGTAAAAATAAAGAAGCATGACTCCTTCCCCCTGACATGTTCCCCATGGTCCCTATGTGTGTTGTAAGTAGTCACCGCTCCAAGCTCGCTCCCGGGATGGACTACAATCTCAATACAAAATAGTAAACTGAACATGAGATTGTAGTCCATCCCGGGAGTGAGCTTGGAGTGGTGACTACTTTACAACACACACAGGAACCATGGGGAACAGACGTAGCCCCCCTCCAGAAGGAAGGACAGTGTCAGCACCAATTCAGAGATGATTGGAGGATCTACAGCCGAGTGATACACATATAAGATACATTGTTGTTCATAGTTAACCACTTCTCATCCAGCAGGCGTACATAAACGGCCGGACGGAAGCCTTGTAGATGCAAGTGGGCGTTTTAAAACGTCCTTCCCCACCCCCACTTTTGCGCGCCGTCTATGGCATGCACGAGTTAGGAAACTGCTATAATTTCAAACAACGATAGATGTTTAAATACAAGCGTTCTGTAGAGCTGCCCGATCGCTTGTATTTTGTGTGGGTGTGCGGCCCCCTACCCTCACCTCCGCCGATCCCGAGCTCCGCTGTGCCCAGTGCACTCCAGGTACTGGCACAGTGGCTCTGTGACTGGAGATCAGAAGGGGATCAGTACACGATATCCTTCTGATCCCCACCCCATTCTTGAATGCAGGAAATATTACATCACTTCCGCATTCAGCTGTCATTCCCGGATACAGAAGCCAGCGAGAAGGCGGTGGAGCAGATCTCTGCTTCATCAGCTTCTCTGGGGTCCCGAGGTGACATTAGGGGTCTTAGAAACCCCTGATTTCTCCAGAAAGAAGACCTGTGCCGCACATGTTACATATCCCCGCGAACGTCGGCTAAGGAAGGGAAGGGGGGAGGAGTCAGGTGACGATGTCTGTGACGGCTAACGAAGGGAAGGGGGAGGAGTCAGGTGACGTTGATGTCTGTGACATCACCAGACTCCTCCCCCCTTCGTTAGCCGACGGAGCCACTTGGGCCGGTGAGTTTGCCCAAGAAACTTTCTACACGAGCGCCAGCCAAGGCATTGGCCTATACAGATACAGCACAGCAATGAAGTAATAAAATGAACTAGGATCACACTAATCCAGCAGGTTATTATTCTGAGTTGCCCCACTCAAGCGGCGGCCATATTGAGTGGGGCACGTGAGATTAATAACGTGCTGAATTAGTGTGATCCTAGTTCATTTTATTACTTCATTGCTGTGCTATACCCTGTTTCCCCGAAAATAAGACCTACCCCGATAATAAGACCTAGTACTATTTTTGGGAATTGCTAAAATATAAGACCTACCCCGAAAATAAGACCTAGTTGTGACCATTCCCGGGTCCGGTGGTGGCATAAGGGGGAACTTGAAGAGCCGCGGGAGAGGCAGGAGAGAATCAGTGGTGCCAACGAAGCCAGTGCTAGAGGAAGCGAGGCGGCACCGAAGGGAGCAGAGCCGCATAAGCCGATGCCTCCTCTATAGCGCCGGCTCCTGCCACAGGCGGAGTGATACCAAATGCACTCCGCCTGTGGGGAATCGATAGTGAAAGTGCGCGTCACTCATTCTGGCCAGCAATTGGTTAGCAAATTGCTCTTGGAAAGGTACGGCACCCCTGATTGCCCTGATCACCATATTTTTGTACATGAATACATGTAGACTTCTCTACATGAATAAGAGCTGATTGTTGTACATAAAAAAATAAAAATAAGACCTACCCCGAAAATAAGACCTAGTGTGTTTTTTTGAGCCAAATAAAATATAAGACAGTGTCTTATTTTCGGGGAAACACGGTATGTGTATAGGCCAATGTAGTTGGATCTGTATGTGCGTTATAACTAATCGAAATTAATCGATTAAATTTTTTTTCGATCGAACACAAATATTTTAATCATTACCAGCCCTAGTACAAAGTACTTCCTGTTCATTGACAAACCGAAGAGGTGCGAATGCTTACTGTCTGTTCTGTTATGACTGAACACAGGAGTATTCCCTACTGATCACTCCTGTGTTCATTCAAGAGCTGAAACTTGCTCCTCTTCCTGTCTGCACTGGTCAGTTCCATCTCCTCCCCCATCACCTGTCAATAGATGCAGGCACGAAGAGCGGAGGATCAGGTGCTTCTTCTTCTACGTAAGGCATACTGACTTGGCTATGTGGAAACGTTTCTGTTCCACCGTATGCCGTATTGCAGATATGATCTACATATGTTTTTGTTTTGTTTTTGCGCCCTGACATACACCATTAGCCTAAATTCAGCTTGCGTTACTGGGCTCTGTAAACAACAGACCTTTTAGAACAAGCAGTAAGCAGAAGTTGGAAAACACAGGGACATGGCCTGAAGCTCCTAAAACCAATATTAGAACATATGACACATACAATGTTTCATATTTACCTAAATAAAAAGAATTTTTTTTTAATTGTTTTTGATTCTGTGCAAAATAGATAAAATACATACATTAAAAAAAAAAAAAGAAATCACAATTTTTTTGTTATGAATTACTCACTAGAAACATATGATATGTATTGTTTCCTGGATACTGTGGCAGGTGTGCAGCATACAGCAGATCTAGATATTTTGCATACTTTAAATATTAACTATAATATCAGATATGGAACCATTCCAATGTTATATTACCTTTATCTCCAGGCACCAGGCTACATGGCACCTCCATAATGTCATCATCTGAGACCAGGCAGAAGGA
The DNA here is from genome assembly GCF_000935625.1 of Nanorana parkeri. Taxonomy (NCBI): domain Eukaryota; kingdom Metazoa; phylum Chordata; class Amphibia; order Anura; family Dicroglossidae; genus Nanorana; species Nanorana parkeri. Next base: position 62,463 of record NW_017309072.1, on the reverse strand, counting down.
CTGGACACCATGACTGCAGACGTCACGGGAAGTCTGCATGGTTATATCTGGCAGGGAGGGAAATGGCATTATGGAAACAAGATCTTACAGTATGAAAAGACAGCTTTGCCATGTGGGAAGTAAATAGATTCAGCTAAATAACATCCTTATTCCTTATGGCAATGCCTAGCTTCCCATGCCTTTTGTCAGACATTAGCTTACTTATTGGCTCTACAATTGGCCTGAATTAAAAAAAAAAACAAGACCACCCCCCACATAGACTTCAATGGGGTTTTCCTCAAAGTAAGCAGTTTTTAACCTATGAGCAAGATTCGCAAACCAGACCCAGGAAGATTTGCTTATCCCTTAGTCATCCTTGCTCACTCTGCACTTTTCTCCTATCAGCACATATCTTTGCTGCAGATCTAGCTTTTCCATTCTTTAATAGGACATCCAAGTGTCAGTAAAATTTCCTTTTTTTTTAATACATACCTCCTCCAGGTGTCTTCTGCCAGCCACATGACGCACAGGGTCCTCTTCATCTACAAACCAGTGCTAGACAGTCATCAATGATGCAGAGAGTGGTGCCAACTTAATGACGTCAGCATCGATCTCCACATCATTACACCATGCGTGCAGGGTTTCCGTGATAATGCCCCCTGATTGGGTGGGTCCATGATGCCCTGCAGGTTGCCTTGGCCATTATTCAATCTGGATAACGGAGGACAAATAGTGGCAGAAATTTCTGTGGGGGACAGCGCTGGAGAGGAGGCGAATATAGAAGCCTGAGCTGTTTTTTTTTTTTTTTAAACCAACTGGCAGACATGTTAAAGCCAGACTTTAGCTTAAAAAAAAATATTGAATCAGTTTATTAACCCGTTATAAGTATTGCACATATTCACCTAGCTCAGTGGTGTTTATTTGCTGAGTCCTTGGTGCCCTCAGAAAAGATATCAAAACATTTTGTTCCACAGTGTATAGAAGTTCTGTAACGAACTGTCCATTCACCACCTGTTCAGAGTTGGCACTGTAATTGGCGAGAGCCTGGGAGAGCCTTTCTGTCATCTCATGGAGTTGTTTCCCTGCTTCCTGTAATGAGAGAGATAGACACTGAGAGGGTGAGGCAGAGAGAGAGGATGGGGAGAGAGAGAAAGAAGAGAGAGCACCCCCTTTAAGTCCATCACAGCACCTCTGACAATACTTGCTGGGCTGAGATGGGCAGATTCCCTGTCCTCTCACTTTACAGAGGAGGGGACTATCATACTGGAGCCACCTACAATACATCAGCCCCTACTCATACCACCATAGAGCCCTACTGACCAACAAAAACCACTCCAAACCATGAGGCCGCCAACAACTCATCACCACCTTGTCCATTCAAAGCTCCCATGAATGCGGCCTGACATAATCTCAAATAAAGAATAATTCTAAAGAAAGCTAAGCCACGGAATTGAGTAATGAAATAACAATCTTCTAATCGCCCCATACCTGCAGATACTACAAGACCCAAAGAACGACAGACCCTGAGCCTGTACAAACGGCGTGGACACAACCTGGAAGCCAAATCCTGGCAGTGCAGTGAGGGCCACTTCCTTCTACAAGGTCCGAAGTGATCAGCACTGAGGGACACTCACTTTCAGATACTCATCCAGGACTTCACTTCCAAAGAAGAGAAGAGGAAACTCCACATTTTACTGGTAGAAGAGGAGCAGACGGTGAAAATTGCTGCACATTATGTAACAGAATGTCACTGACTGAAAGGGACATTATGGACTTCCCCTACATGGACTCATCACCCTTTATATTATCCCTTACTCCTGAAAACATTCCTGGACTCACCTATTCCCTCCATATTATTTTTTATGTAGTGAGAGAGAGAGAGAGAGAGAGATGGAGGATATGGAGAGGAGAGAGAAAAAGTTAGAGGAGGACAAGAGAATGAGAAAAGAGGGGAGGTGATGAGAGAGAAGAGAGGGAGGGGGAGAGAGAGAAGAGAGGGAGGTGGAGAGAGAGAAGAGAGAGGGAGGGGGAGAGAGAGAAGAGATAAGGAGTGAGAAAAGAGAAAGGAGAGAGGGCTGAGCGAAAACAGAGTGGGAGGGAGAGAGAGAAGATATGGAGAGAAGAGAGAGACATACTGTAGGAACAGTAATGACTTCTCAAATGCGTTGCCAATGCAAATGTATTTGTTCCAGCCCATAAAACATATTTGAATTTAAGTGAGAGGGATTGAGAGGTTGTGACATTGCAAATGAATGTAAACAAGCCACATGAATAAAGAAGAAAAGAAGATAAACCCTCGCTCCTCCACCACCACACATACTTTATACACTAGTATCTCACCTCTATAGTGATGTTATGTGTTTGACAAGATTCATTCAGAGATTGAAATGGGATCTTAAGAACAGAGCAGAATGGATCCTTAAAAGAGAAATCACAAAGATTAGGTTTAGGAAACACAAAAAGGTTTCGTTCTTGCCGAGACCGCCATACAGAATATATTTTCATTTACTTTAATAATAAATATATGATTTTAGTATTACTATGTCATAGAATTCCCAGTCACACTGTGAGAAATAATTCAGTGTTAATGGCTACATATTTTTGCTGGTATTCTATACACACCTTTTTATGAAACTAGAGGTCATCTAATGGCTCTTATCATTTCCTGGTTGAGTGCAGCACTGGTGATGTAGCCCTGTCCTCACAGATAGAGAGATAGATAGATACATAGATAGAGAGATAGAGAGATAGAGAGATAGAGAGATAGATAGATAGAGAGATAGAGAGATAGATAGATAGATACATCACCAGTGCCTTCCTGAGAAATCTCATCTATAAACTGTAAAATCTCACAAGATCTCAGGGGAAATGCCTTTATTTCCCCCTCAGATGATGTGCACTGTCACATGTTCCAGGTGTTGGACCCAGAATTTCAGGAAGTAAAAAGAAGAAGGTTTTATCTTCCCTTAGTGATAATGGCCACCATGAAAATAATAGGGAGGAAAAGAATAAAAAGCCGGCAATTATCTAGAAGTATCTGTTTGTAGATTTTCATTACTGAACATTTCTAAAGGTGTGTTTGTTGTCATTTTTAAGAAAAGGGTGACGTGTCTTAATAACAGGCTTTCATTATTTGGTGGAAAAAAAAACATTTTGAAGAGCCTATTCCTATGAATGGTTACAGTTCTTCGAATTTTCATAAACTGCACTGTGTTCGAAGCAGTGGTGTATCTACCCCAAGGCAAACAAGGCATCTTCCATTGGATGGCACTGTCCACGGCGCTTCAAAAACACTGCCCTCAAACCAGTGAGGCCGAGCCTCACCTGCCATTACCGGTTTTGGCACCGATACTGACATCAGTGCCGATACTGGGCATTTCCAGTAGTACAAACAAAGAGTAAGAAAAAAAATGCAAAAATGAAGTGCAAAGACAATTGACTTACCTTTCTATTCTGATTGGCGCAGTGCTCCATATATCCTCCTTGGGTGGCCTTAGGCAAACACTCTACATACAGTTCATATTAGACAATAAAAAGAATTAGTATCTCGTATATATCTCTTAATAACACTTAGACTTAAATAGACTGCCAGCTCTCTTGTCAGTGCCCAACTGATGCTCCATAATCAGACAGGTATCAATGTACTGTATTATTCTTATTCGTATACAGGATTTATATAGCGCCACCAGTTTGCGCAACGCATTTCAATATAAGGAATTACAATTACAACACAATTCAAGACAAGATGGTAAGGAGGGCCCTGCCCCTTAGGGCTTAAGAAAGGCATGCTACTCTAAGCCTGAAATGCTAATTCCCAGCGGTTTTTAAAATAATCTCCATAAACATCACAGGGCTTAACCACCCAAGTAGATGGATGACAACCTCAAAAGTAGTTCATGGCAATGCGGCCAGTCTGGAGGTACCATGCTTCATATTTTTTGGACATGCCCAGGAATCCAGGGTTTTTGATATCCCATTGACCCCGGTGTTTTTCCTCTTGCATCATAATGAGATACCCAAACGGGCTTACCTGAAATCGGTACTACCACACTTACTTAATGCGGCGAAAGCCTGTATTCCGATACTCTGGCGGAGCACCAGACCCCCTACGGTGAGCATGTGGTTGGGGAAGGTCAACAAGATCTGGAGAATGGAGGATCTGATTGTGTCGTCCAGGGAAACACATGACACTTTCTGCAAGGTATGGTCTCCCTGGACGGAGTTCTTCTTCTCCCCGGAATACCAAGTGCACATTGAGCAGGACCCACCAACTGACCCTCAGATGCCTTAAGCTTTTGGAAATGGATAACCCAATGGGAGAGGGTCCACCTTTTCTTTTCCTTACCTACTGCCTTCCCCTATCTTTCTACTTCTACTTACCTCTCTGTCACTACCCCGTGTTTGTCTCTAGTGTTTATGTTCTCCTGATCAATGGAACATAATAGGTGCATTCTGACCAGTCGTTATGGGAATACTAACTGCGGAAGTCCCTGTTAGCCTCGCATGGAGTCACCGCTAAATACCCAAGGGATCGGATCTCCATGATACAATATTCGGGTGGAGATGGGAGGGGACTCCCGAGCCATATCCATGCAGGGGGCGACTCAGGGAGAGAAGCACATAACACCTACTTATGCTAGGGTCCGAAGCCTATTATATCCTGCCCTATTATTGTTGTTAATGTTCTATATGTTGCCTAAATGGAAAAGTTACGAAATCCATACATATGGGATCAAACCTGTTATTAGCACTGCAAAATGAGAGCCTTGATTTGGATTGTTCACAAATTGTGTGCAATGTCTCTGTATGGATGCTCGTGTTCTTACAAAATAAAGAATTATAAAAAAAAAAGTAGTTCAAATATTAACAAGGGAGGTGGCATCCTAGAATCCATTAATGTCCAAAGCCCATCGCACCCCTGACCGATAAGCCCCTGAAGATTGGTGGGTACGGACATGGCAAACAGATGGCGACACTCAATACAAGTAGAAGAAGAGAACACTAAAAGAAACAGTAAATAGCAAAGGAAGCATTAGCTATCTGCCATCATTTCAAGGGGGTGCTCTCTTCCTTGTTGTTGCACCCCCCCCCCCGGCGGGAAGGGGGGGGGGGGGGGCCCGAGGGCACCCCCCCC